>NC_141045.1:21700000-21842500 GCF_052040795.2 Danio rerio
TAAATGTAATTTTGCCATTCTAAGGTTTGTACTGTAGTTCGCTCCTAGTGAGCATACTGGCTTACTATCGCTGGCATTTTGCATTAATAAAATAACTTAATTTTCTGCGCCCATAAATGTTTGACTGTGCTCCTAAATTTCTTTTAATTGGGAGCACAAACAATCCTAAAAATCATAGTGGAATTTACAAGAACATTAGTTTTACTTTCAACAAGATCAAACAATGAACAAAAACATATTTAGAGAAACAAATGTCTTACTTCAAACAGTTTAAGGCTGTATTTCAAGACTTATGTGGTGACATAGCTCAAGCATTCACCACTGGGAAAAGACCGAATTGTATGTCTTGGTAATGGGGAATGAGTTTAGAAGATAGCCTGAGTCAAACTGAATCAGACTTTGCAGCCCTGGCAGAGACGTCTCAATGCTTTGACACTGACCTATGGAAGGGCAGAAACTCACATCGATTAGATGCCAAAGCCTTGACACTTCTGTTGATGGATTCATTGCAGACCAGCCCCAGACACGGATTTGAGAGGCACAGCAGGTTATTTACAGGCTGTCCTTCCCAGGGACGGTTTTCCTAATGTAATCGGTTCGTACCGTTAAATCAAAACATCCTGTTAAATCAAAATTGAAAGGTAAAAGAGGGTGCCGTTTTTTTTTTTTAATTCAACTTTCAACAGTTTTATTTTTGCACTAAGTTGCTGTTAGTTTGAACAGATGGTGTCTGTCAGCCTTTCCACTGGAAGAAAAATGCCATATATTTTTATCTGAAACTGTAAACCCTGATGATTCTTAAAATGCAAAAGTCAACACATACTGTCAAAAACCAAAAACAGGAAATTAAAAAAATAAAATAAAAAATAAAAAATAAAAAAATAAATAAATAAAAATAAATTGAGTTTCTGTGGCTCCTGATGACATAGATCAGTCTATGTGAGCAACATTGCTTGCAACATACTGTAATGACCTTTAAACCACAGCCTGTATAAAATCTGCCAAGATTTAAGACATAATTATAAAAAATTAAAAAAATCCAATTTTTCTTATTTATACAGTTCAGAGACTATAAATTTGTTGTCAAACTTTAAAACACATTTTCAGAGTTTTGCACACTCGGGTCCAAAAATGAACTTCCTTCATTCATTCATTTTCTTTTTGGCTTAGTCCCTTTAATAATCTGGGGTGGCCACAGCGGAATGAAACAAAAATTAGCTTGTGCACTGTAAATGAACAGCCAAAAGACTTTGGTAGGAGTGGTGTTTACACTCAAAAAACTCACGATTGCTGTTTGTTCAAACTACTTATTTAAAATGAGCTGAAAAAACACAATTCTTCAGGTTTTATTTGGGATAACTTAACTATTTTATGTTTAATCAACTTAACTTAATCGATTTGTGTTTGGACAACATGACGGAATTGTGTGGAACCCAGCATTTTTTCCAGTGTAAACTCCTCCTTGAACAAAAATAAGAAATATTTTCTTTTGAAACTAGTGATTTTTTTTTATATGAATGTAACATTTTATTTTCATTTTATATTGTCATATTAAACTTTGTTTACAACTGAACAACGCAAACAGGCTTTCAGCAAGAACCAGCCTTTACGTTTCCTCTTCACGACACTTCTCACAACACTCCTGACTGTGACTAAATTGCTGCAACCAGTAAACAAAAATAGCATTAAACATTTGCAATAATTTATAATACAACCCCAAATCAGAAAAGGTTGGTACAGTATGGAAACACAAATGAAAGTAGTGATTTCCAAATTTCCTTTGACTTGCATTTCATTGCAGACAATATGAACACACAATATTTCTTGTTTAATCTGGTCAACTTCATTTCATTGTAAATATACATCCTTCCTGTCATTCAGACCTGCAAAACATTCCAAAAAAGTTAAAACAGAAGCAGTTTAGGGCTAATAATCAGGTAAAATGGTTAAATAATGATCTGATTGAAAGAGTTAGCTCTTAAAAATATCTAGGCATTTGGATTGGTGAGAGATTAGCCTTTGATATGCACGTTCACAAGTGCTTAGGCCGAAATTAGGCTTCTTACACCAAAAATTGTTTTCCTTATAAGGTCTGTAAGAAATAAGTTGAGACTAGAGAGTACATTCTTGTTTAAAACTGATTATGGTGATCATCTACAGTTGAAGTCAGAAATATTAGCCCCCTTCGATTTTTTTTTTCTTCTTTTTGAAATATTTTTCAAATGATGTTTAACAGAGCAAGGAAATCTTCACAGTATGTCTGATATTTTTTCTTCTGGAGAAAGTCTTATTTGTTTTATTTCGTCTTGAATAAAAGCAGTTTTTAATTTTTTATGAACCATTTTAGGGACAAAATTATTAGCCCCTTTAAGCTATATTTTTTTTCTCAATAGTCTACAGAACAAACCACTGTTAAACAATAACTTGCCTAATTACCCTAACCTGCCTAGTTAACCTAATTAACCTAGTTAAGCCTTTAAATGTCACTTTAGGCTGTGTAGAAGTCTTGACACATTTCCGAGTATTTTGAGTACTTTTAAAGATGTTCAGTGCAACGTCTTAAAGGATGCTTGTAATTGTTTTTTTATGATCTGATCTTTTTTACGAATGATGATTTAGTAATTTTGTGGTATTGTTTTCTTTGATTTTTTTGTGTGTGAAACTTTATGGGCTGCCGTCTTCACCAGGTCTCACTGGAAGGATAATACTGTCTCAATGCGATCTCCTGAATAAATAAAGGAAATAACTTAATAAATAACTGAACAGGTGATTGTAATTATGATTTGGTACAAAAGCAGCATCCAAGAAAGGTCTAGTCCTTTTGGAGCAAAGATTGATCGTTTAGATAAGTGTGGCGTATTTTAGGACTTGTTTGCAGGAAGAACAGGACAAAAACACACCTGAAACTCAATGAACGTTTTTTCTGCAAAACTGGAAACTGCTCTGTCTGTTTAACTTTAATATTGACCACTCGCTTAAAAATCAATGAACTCCTGATTAATTCAAGTCCTGTTTAATATTGTTTCCCCTCAGAAATCTATGATCCTACAGGCGTAAAATAGGTTGCAGAAGGCATGCTAACCTTACATTTAGTCTGTAAATTGACTTTAGTATTGACAATGTAATTAAACGTAAATCAATTCTCCACTACACTGTTCAGTAGACGCTTTTAATTGATTCATTAAAGCATTATTGTATAACAATGTAAGTGTATAAAAGATGCCAATGAAACTGTACAGACTATTGTAAAGTAAATACACAGTCAATCTTGTCATACAAAGTTCTTGAAAACAATATAGAGTACACTGTAATCCTGCAATGAGGACACAGTATAGGTTGTAATTTCCCATAGACGAGCATGAGGACGAATTTCAAAGAGAATCTGCAAAATATTCATTGTGTTTCTTTTCTTTTATTCATAAATTCACAGAATCCTGCTGCTGAGCCTGTTTTATCCAGCACAATTCGTGTCATTATGCATTATTTCACTTAATCTGTCTGCAGTGCTGTCTGCTGTTGTATATACAGTGTATTCCAGGATAAGAAGTTTCTAGAAAACTTTGCGTATGTAGTGTCGTTGAACTATACATGATGCATAATAGACGCACATAAGAAAGCTGTTAATCATTTATCAGCATATCCAATGTTTCACAGAGCAGATATACACTCACCTGCCACTTTATCTAACTGCTCGTTTATGCACATTGCTAACCAGCCAATCACATGGCAGCAACTCAATGCATTTAGGCATGTCGACATGGTCAAGACAATCTGCCGCAGTTCAAACCGAGCACCAGAATGGGAAAGAAAAGTGACTTAAGTGACTTTGAACGTGGCACGGATGTTGGTGCAAGACGGGCTGGTCTGAGTATTTCAGAAACTGCTGATCTACTGGGATTTTCACACAAAACCATCTCTAGGGTTTAGAGAATGGTCCGAAAAAGAGAAAATATCCAGTGAGCTGCAGTTCTGTGGGCTCAAATGCCTTGTTGATGCCAGAAGTCAGAGGAACAAAGGCTCAGCAAAATTGGACAATAGAAGAAAAACGTTGCTTGGTCTGCTGCGACATTCGATTGGTAGGGTCAAAATTTGGCATCAACAACATGAAAGAATGGATGTTTCCTGCCTTGAGTCAACGGTTCAGGCTGCTGGTGGCGGTGTAATGGTCTGGGGGATATTTTTGTCAATGCCACATGCTGAGTATTGCTGCTGACCATGTCCATCCCTTTATGACCACACTGTCCCCATCTTCTGATGGCTTCCTCCAGCAGGATAATGCACCATGTCATAAAGCGTGAATCATCTCAGACTGCTTTCTTAAATTACATGACGATGAGTTCACTGTACTCAAAAGGCCTCCACAGTCACCAGATCTCAATAGAGCACCTTTGGGATGTGGTGGAACGGGAGATTTGCATCATGGATGTGCAGCTGACAAATCTACAGCAACTGTGTGATGCTATCATGTCAATATGAATCAAAAACTCTGAGGAATATTTCCAGTACCTTGTTGAATCTATGCCACCAAGGATAACGACCGTTTTGATGGCAAAACTGGGGTCCAACCCAGTACTAGTAAGGTGTACCTATAGTGGCCAGTGAGTGTATAAAAATGGTGAATCATCCATGTTTAAAACCGCGTTTTATCCAGTTTAATACTGGAGCCAGTGGTTCAGCTAATAGTGATAGTTGCCATTAAAAACAATTATATTTTGAGTTGTTCATGCCAAATCATGTCTATGGCTAAGTCTACACTGCTGGGAAATGATAACCCAATACTTGAAATGTTCCTTCACAAGTCGCCTTTATTTCTAAAGTGTTTTAAAAAAAGGAGAGGAGAAACGGGTAATAAAAGAAAGTCAGGCAGGAAGAGTGAATATTGTGAATCAAGTTCAATACCAACATGCAGTTCTTTGGAATGCTGGCTTGGTTGCTAGCTTGTTCAATAACGATTCAATATGTTCAGCTCAATATGAATGTCAGTGTTGAATGATGCACCTCACTGTTGGGCAACTCTACCGACCCATAACTATGCAAGCCAAGGGCGACAGTGGCAAGAAACCCAAACAATACCAATTGATAAAAATGGAGAGGGAGAGTGAAACACAGCAGCTAACAATAGCAGCTTGAAATCCCCCTGAAATCTTTTGCCAAAAACATGTGTTTTTATTTTCAATACTTGTTTTTTTTTTCATGCAGAAAACTCCCTAACAAAATAACTCCAATGACAAATCTATATCCAAATAATGTCATTTGTGTCATGCGGGGACAAATTCGGTATTTCTAAATCACTATCATTTGTTTATCTAAGCAAAACTTAATATCTCAGTTAAACTTTCTACTATCCCTACAGCCCTAATTGAAGTTTAATCACCCAAAACACTTAGTAAAAAAAAAAAAAAAAAAAACCCATAACATGAACCAATTAAATTCTTTATCGGGCAATGAACTATATATGGTATCTTCAATGACACTGATTACAGTTCAAAGTCAGGCGTCTTGTAATAACCCCCAGTTACCCTCCAGTGTTTTTTCAATCAATATTTCAAGTGCCCTATAAAGGATTTAAGCTCTCTTGAAGACTGTCAATGCTGCTGGATAATGTTTCATATGAATCATATAAAATGATAAAATTATTGTTTTGTAAACTACAGCTCAACAACAAATATGTTTTTAAAATAAAGATAGTTCCACATCAGTGTTTGAAACTTGCGTTAGTTTTACAACATGGAGTAAAAGCTTTTTGTCCTAACCATCCACAATGGCAGTGAACAAAATTTCATTTTTAGAAACCGCTTCTACTATACATATATATATGTATAGTTGAAGTCATAATTATTAGCCCCCCTAAATTATTAGCCCCCATGTTTATTTTTTGCCCAATTTCTGTTTAACGGAGAGATTTTTTCAACACATTTCTAAACATGATACTTTTAATAACTCATTTCTAATAACTGACTTATTTTATCTTTGCCATGATGACAGTAAATAATATTTGACTAGATATTTTTCAAGACACTTCTATACAGCTTAAAGTGACATTTAAAGGCTTAACTAGGTTAAGTAGGTGAACTAGGCAGAAAAGGATAATTAGGCAATTCATTGTATAATGATGGTTTGTTCTGTAGATTATCGAAAAAATATATAGCTTAAAGGGGCTAATAATTTAGTCCCTAAAATGGTGTTTAAAAATTAAAAACTGCTTTTATTCACGCCCAGTGGTTCTCAAACTGTGGTACGTGTACCACTAGTGGTACGCAGGCTTCCTTCTAGTGGTACGCAGAGGAATGAAATATGTCATGTACATGCTATACACATTTCAAAATTGATCAAAAATTATTTATATAATATGCCATATATGACAAATAGCCTATATTTCTGAGGTAATATGCCACGTTTTTTTACTTTGCTGAGTTGTAGCTGCTTTACTGGGCCTACTACGCTACTGTATTTCAATACTGCTCATTTTGGTGGTACTTGCAGAGACAATTTTTTTTTGAGGTGGTACTTGATGAAAAAAGTTTGAGAACTACTGTTCTAGCCCAAATAAAACAAATAAGACTTTCTCCAGAAAAAAAAACATTATCAGACATTCTGTGAAAATTTCCTAGCTCTGTTAAACCATTTGGGAAATATTTAAAAAAGAAGAATACAATTCTAAGGGGCTAACAAGTCTGACTTCAGCTGTATGTATATATATCTAGAATATTTCTCAAATTATATTTAACAGAGCTAGGAAATTTTCACAGTTTGTCTGATAATATTTTTTACAGGATAAAGTCTTTTTTGTTTTATTTGGGCTAGAATAAAAGCAGTTTTTAATTTTTAAACACCATTTTAGGGACTAAATTATTAGCCCCTTTAAGCTATATATATTTTTGATTTTATTTCGGCTAGAATACAAGCAGATTAAATTTATTAAATCATATAACTGACTAAACTCGCATTGGGCGGGTTAAAGAAACCAAAACAAAGACAGACGTTCTGGCACAGAGCGCACATTTTTAAAGCAGAATATCTGACATTGTTTATCATATAAACAAGAATGTTCACTTAGCATGTTTCCTAAATATCATATTATCATATATTTATGCTTTAGAAGAGTCAAAAATTTACATACAGCACCACTTTTTGTGAATCTTTCAATTTTTTTTTACCACAAGAGGTGTAATACTAGGATCACAGTAAAAACAAATGAGTGGAGTTATCTTTTTATAAATATATGAATATTAAGCTAAAAAGTCATTATTAAATTAGACTGAAATAAGTCAAATAACTGCTAATATAGAAAGTAGTATATATATTGTTTGTATCACTAAAATAAACAAATGTCTTTTGTTTTTTACCAGCATGAGGAGGAATTGATGATTGCACTTTCATTGAAAGTCTTTCATTATATTTACTCTTAAGATAAAAACCAATACACCTAACCCCTACTCCCCTAACATATTTGCCAAATCCCACCCTTTATTTAGCACCTAATATTGAACATTTTGCAATTTCAAATGAACCTGCTTCTCCTTAGAGGTCTAAAAGTTCTATAGTGCAGTTTTGCAATTGAATATCAAGCAGCGCAGGATGAAAAGGAAGTATGTGTTCGCACGGATGCACTGACCCGACCGCAAGCAATTCTCTCACGCTCCACGAGCCTGCAAGATCTCAGAGTCGAGCAGGAGACGGTGTGAAAGATAACAGACGATCCCTGTAAACAGCTAATGTCTGTGGCGCTGTGTGTTTCCCTCCTGCTGGCAGCGGCGGATCACTCAGGTCTATTAGATCAGAGTCTCGTCAGACCGAAACGACACGAGGCGAAGCAGGAGAGCGGGAGATTCACGGTGGGAGCTGCAGTAATGGAGCACTGCAGACTGATGACTTCACTGCTTATGAATAACTCAGATCCGGGGAAAAAGAGAGAGAGAGAACATGGAACGAGGGATTCACACTGGTTCCATCATCGTCTGATCTGCTGGAATGATCTAGTGCATAGTTGTTCTGAGAAAAGTGACATTTTATAAGAGGGAAGGATGAAAGGGGAGCTTTTTAGCAAGACTGTGTACATATTTCTCATTGAAAGCATTATAGTGGAAGTGTTTTTGTAAAAACAATTGAATATTGAATATTTGGTGTCATTTTGCAACTGCTTTATAATTTAAATGTTTTCTGTCTAAAATTCTGTACATTTTTTACAAAACAAAAATAATTTTATTTATTTTATTTTTTTAAGAGCAACAGTAATTTTGACATTTTTTTTACATTTGTGTCTACAACAATTTAATGAACATGACAATATTTTAAAGGATATTTGTAGCTCTAATCAATGACTAATGTAAAAAACAAGTAAAATGTAATTTTAAAAAAAGAGCTTGAATCTTAGCAATACAAGATAAAGTCTATTTGCAACTATTAAATGCAAAAAAGTATTATTACAGTTTATTCTCAGTCGCTTTGGTCCATTTCTCAGACCAGGATTGAAATTATCAAAACAACCTGTTCAATTTCCACATGATTGTGTCACTTGTGCTCATCAGAAAAGCAGTTTCTCATTCCTTTGAACAAGTTTCAAATGCTTTTGTACATTTATGCAAATTATTAAGTGCAATTTTTAAAAGTTTAATACATTCTTATTTGCTTATGTCATGTCGATTAAAATGTATTATTTTGGTCTCTGTTGAATAATCTCACCTTCCACTCCATTTCATTTGATTGTTTGCTTGTGGCATAAGTCTTTACATGCAAAATGGCTGAACAAGTATTCATAATATTTTGTTAAAATGCATGTACCTATATATTTCCATTAGACTTTTTTTGTCTGAAAGAGAGGTGGAGTTTGCCACAGTCTGGTATAGATGGCATGGCACCATTACACTAGATTTCCGATCACACAGGGGTACATGCGCCAAAATAAATAAATAAGGGAAAGAAAATCATAGCTGGTCAGTTTAAGATAGGCGATTCTATAAAACACATTATAGGCTGGGGGTCTTTTGCTTATGATCGCTCTTATGTTTCCTTTTTAAATGTAAGGCTGTTGCATGAAATAATAAGGTAGTTTTAATTTAATAAGTGACATTTCTTTGCTGCGTCCTCCTTGATGTTTCAATAAGACATAATAATCTTCACACCATATTAAAGACACAGCAGCCAGTATAATATTACATTAAATTATGGATGGTGCGCTGGGTCATTCCTTTAATAGTGACGGGACCACTCCATGTACGATGCCAACAGTCGGCCGGTGAGTAAACAAATATAATGAATGAAAAGAAATAGGCCTGTGCGTATAGACATGGAATGTAATGCTGTACAGTAACGTGTCATTTGTTTGTTTTGGTTGTCTTCATTTGAATTGTTTCGTGATGGTGCTTTATGTGTCCCGCTGAACTGGGCAGGTTGTTTGAGGTTTAATTTGCATGCCACGCTGCAAGCTACTAGCCCGACAGTGGAAACGCATAATGGTTTCGGCCTCACTGCTCATGCTCCTCGGCTATTGGCAAGGCCCGGCCCGATAAAAGCCCTGGCTTGCACTGGCCCGACAGTGGAAATGCGGCTAATGACATGATCTGTCAAAAAATTACAGTACAAACAGCAACAACAACAACAACAAAAAAACCTCCATAGTACACTGCTGTATTGACAACATGACTTAATAATTATCCATACACAATGACACCAGGTCTTGTCATTCTGACAGCATTTTAATAGATGAACTAAGGATTATGAGCAAGAGACTGGTGTTTGCAGGTAATGTATGATTGCTGTTTGTGCATGTTGTTTTGAGAAATGCACTTACTTTTTTGCAAATTTGTATTCTGTTTTGTGAACTGTACCAAAGCGACTGAGAAAAGCTAGAAATGTCTACTACAATTTACACAACTTACTTATTTTTAGGCATTTGAATGGTTTTAATGAAAAACTTTTCTACCGTCATTCATAACATATGTTTATGAAAAAATTAAACAAAGTTATTGTAAGCTGTAATCATCAAACAACCTCAAATGATAGTGAAGGACAGTAACAAATTATAATGTTTTTTTTAATGTAAACACATTTAGTATTGTGAGTCTACACTATGATCTTGAAGCAGTCTTTTGATATCTCACGTCTGACATTTACACTTTTGGTAAACAAACAATATTACAATAGCTGTTTCCATCCAAAAATGTGACTTATGCGCAAATATGAAATATCGCATTAAAGATGTGCGAATAAAGCAGCGTTTCCATCCAACGAGTTAAAGCAAACAAAATCGTCACTTGCTGATTTACTGGTGCTAAATCAAATTAAATCAAATCAAATATTCAAATATCAACAGTAAAAATGAAATTTGCTGTGGTAAGAGAAGCTGTGTGAATCTTTTCTTCATTTATTAAATGACTCACAAAACAATCCTGACATGCAGTGAAACGCGGTGGTGTTTGAAGGTATGAGACACAAAGCACACTCTTTGATTATGGAGGTCATTAATAATATAGTAACACCAGAACTGAAATGGTTAAGGCGTTTTAGAATGACCAAAACAACATTTTATCTTACTCAGTTATGCATTTTCAAAATTTATGCGCATCTTGCCAATTCCATAAAACGTTTTTTTATGCGCATATCCAAAGTGCGCATAAAAATATGCTAGCTAATAGCTAATGTAATTTTAGTGGTTGTCTTCTGTTAATCCTGCTAAAGAATGCTATATAATAGGCATTTTTTCTGCATGATTCATTCTAAGTGTCTTATAATAGAAAAACAGCAATAATATCACGTTACTGTCTAACATAGCACTTCCTAACACTATAGCAGTAGCAAAGCATCATCTGAAAGAATACACCCTCTTGTTGGTTTCTTTTCTGCCACATGCTATTGATATGCATTAAGATTCTCCGTCATTGAAGCTGGAGTATATGTGTATAAAGTTCTACAAGCGACATCTGAAGAGGCAGGGAAGAACAAAAGCAAGCTGAGTTCCTGTCACATCTAATGCAGAAGCTCTTTGTTCAGCACGGTGCAGCTTTCCACTAAATCAAATCAATATGTCATAAACATGGCGACGGTCTCCGGCACGAAGAGATCTTACTGATTTGACAGAGACAGAGAGTTTACTCTCCGACAGCAGATGAGGGTCAAGGTTTGGCAGGTTAGCACGGTCACTTGGTCTTTGTAAATAGTGTACAAAATAAAAATGCAACAAAAAATACAACTCGAGCTTGTGAAAAATAAGTGAAAGCAAATATTTTATACTGATTATCAAGGAGCATCACAACAACATAAAGATGCAAAATTTTTAGGCCACAATTTAAATTCTTTTTATTAAATTATTTTTAAAATTTATTTATTGAATAAAATATGTGCTTTTTAACTAAGCGGCAACAACAACAACATATTTCCCATTATCTTTTTCCTTCCGGGGAAAGTCTAAACTTTATTTAATTTGGCTGAAATGAAAGCAGTTTTTAATTATAAATAAATAAATAAATAAATAAATAAATAAATAAGGATCATTAGCCTCCTTGAGAAAAGATTATTTTCGATATTTTCTGCAGTTGTCCAATGGCTTGCCTAGTTATCCTAATTAAAACTCAGTTATGCCTTTGAATCGCACTTTAGGCTGAATGTTATATCTTACAAAATAACTAGTAAACATGTACTGTCATCATGGCCAAGAAATTAGTTATTAAAATGATTATGATTAAAAATGTGAGAATAAATCTTGTCTTTTATTTTTTTTTATAACAAAAATAGTTTTTAATATACACAGTTGAAGTCAAAATTATTAGCCCTCCTGTGAAATTATTTTTCTGTTTTTTAACTATCTAAAAAATAAGGACACAAATAAATATTTTAAATAAATAAATACAATATTTATAGCCCCCTTGAAAAAATATTATTTTTATATTTTCAGCAGAACAAACCACTGTTGTCCAATGACTTGCCTATTATGTCTTTATATTGCACTATAAGCTGAATGCTAGTACCTTAAAAAATAACTAGTAAACATGTACTATCATCATGGCCAAGAAATTAGTTATTAAAATTATTATGATTGAAAATGTGAGAATAAATCTTGTCTGCATAATCATTATTCTTACAACTATATCATACCCACAACCGGTCAAAAGTTTTGGGTCAGCAGTATTTTTAAATGGTTTAAAATAAGCATCTCCAGCTCACCAAGGCTGCATTTATTTGATCAAAAACAGTACAAATTGTAAAATTGTGAAATGTTTTTGCACTGTACAATAACTGATCAAAAGTAGTTTATAATAATACTTAATAATTTAATCCAGAGATTTTAAAGATGAATTTTCAGCTTCATTACTCCAGTCTTCAGAGTGACATGATCCTTCAGAAATCACTCTAATATTAATATTAATATTAATAATTATAATAATAATAACAATTATCATTATTATTATTATTATTATTAATATTAGTAGTAGTAGTAGTAGTATCATCATTATTATTAGTAGAATTATTATCATTATTATTATTATTATTATCATTCATTCATTCATTTTCTTGTCGGCTTAGTCCCTTTATTAATCCGGGGTCGCCACAGCGGAATTAACAGCCAACTTATCCAGCAAGTTTTTACGCAGCGGTTGCCCATCCAGCCGCAACCCATTTCTGGGAATATTATTATCATCATCATCATTATTATTATTATTATTATTATTATTATTATTATTATTATTATTATCATTGTTATTGTCATTATTATCATTATTATTATTATCATTAATGATAATTGTAATAAAAGCAATAATGACTGGACTAATAATTTCATTTTAAAATAAATACAATAAGCAATAAAATCTATATTTAATAAATATGTATTTAACATTTTTTTTACATTCAACAAATGCCATCTTGATAAAAAAAAGAACAATAAAAAAAAAAACTAAACTTTTGATTGATAGTGTATATAAGGGCAGTTTAATGCATGAGTTAAATCATTGTGGAACAAACAAAAGTTAGATTTTTTAATGCAATGAATACACCAGCAATTAATGCACCCACAGTTTATTGATGATTAAATTCCAGATATTTGGGGTAAAAGTGTTTATACCATATACTTATTGTAAGCAATGTCATACCAGTAGAAAGTATATAATATCAGTGCAAATTAGTTTAGTTTACAACAGTATTTAAAAGTTAATATTATGACTTTCTTATTTACATTAAACTAACTAGCTAACTAATTAACTAACTAACTAACTAACTAACTAACTAACTAACTAACTACTTAATAAATAAATAAATTCATTAATTAATTAAAAAAATGTCATATGTATGTATACTGGCAGCCTAAATGCAATAAATGGCTGGTAAATGCATGTAAATGTAAACTTCTGAGGAGAACTAAAATGATGGTCGCTGTACCCTAAACGTTTGTGTAATAAATTCATGTTAAATCACACTATTTATTTTTAGTTCCAATTTGTAAATGATTGCTGTTTTCCTCAACAAACCATTAGTGTGGTTTTAGCCATTGAACCAAATGGGTTTCAGCGTCAAGTGCAGCCTTTTCCAGTTCACATTTCAGACATATTTCAAGAAATCGGGTACATCCCTAAAACAATAATGACTTCTATTTTCTTTTGATTGTAATTTCTTAGCCAAATGGGCTATATGCAAGAGGTTGTCAGCCACAGATAAACTTCTGGTGAAAGGTTGTTGTGACTATTTTCAGTTTCATAAGGTTCCTTTTACAGTCTCGATAATGTAATTTAATTCAAATATAATCAGTTAAATAGACTTGAGCATTCAATTAGTTGATTAAGCATGAGACGAGATGAAAGGCCATGCTGAAACTCCATTGAAAATACTGTAGAAAAATAAATTTCCATAATTTAAAGACATGGCGCAGAACTATTTAATTTAATTCAATGCTTCTTATCAAGCCTGAGACACACTTACATGTATATTGTACCTCAATCAGACACTGAAGATCATTAATTTTACAGATCTTAAACATGGCAGTTGTATAATGGGATAACAGTTCACTGAAAGCGCTTGAGCTGGCTTATTATAAAAGTTCTTGTGCATATGCCCCATTTAATATGATATCAGATCATGCTCTTTGGTTAAAATACTGTAATGAACCTGCAGTATTGTTCAAGGAGTTATTTGATTAATTAATTACTTTGCCATTTCAGCCAAAGATTTAGCAAGTTGTACAAATGACCAAAATTTTGGATAAGCATTGGTAGACAAAATGCCACCATCATTAATGTTTTACTATCTTGTTTTACTTTTATACAATTATATTATATCTAGATACAAATGCACTGGACTATTGTTTGCAGCTAGAGTTCAACAAGGTGTCATGCCTTCAGCTGTGTGTCCAAAAGACATTAAAATGACATTACAAAACTGATTGAGCTTCATTATGAGGGGTCTGTTACTGTATTTAGCATCATTATCAATGCTAAATGTACAGCATGTTACGACAGACTATAATAATACATATAGCATTAGACAGAAGGCTTAATGCACTTCTGTTAAAATCACCTGTCTAATCCGGTTAAAATCTAGCATCAACTAAATGAGGAAGACTTCAGTTTAATGCAATAAAGATGGTGTATATAAGCATATGAGTAAATTAGAAATGATTTAAACTCACCTTTAAATACCAACTCAGCTTAAGGCCATATCATGGGATTTCAGATTCAGCTGTCAATATAAGCAAAAATTGTGGCAAGCAGACAGCTCATATCAGTTATTAAAGCAAAATGGGTTTATAAAAAAGGGGTTTTAGAGTGTGAGTTTTTATGCATGTAAAGATGTTTTTTTGCCAGACAGACAGTGGGTGTATAAGAGTCTATATGTGTGTTTCTGAGAATTTCATCTTGCTCTAGAAGTATTTGTTGCCTGGCTGCAGGAAGATGAATTTAAAAGCAAGTAACCTGAATGTTGCAGGTTCAAAGCAAGTTATGCTGTCTATCACAGGAAAACTATTTTAATTTATCCCTCACAAAAGAATGTGTTAATTCACGTATAATCAGGGTCAAAGTCAACCTTTTATTTTTGATAACACGCTTATATTTGTGGTCTAAAGTATGCGGGATAAAAGTGCATGTAGGGAATAATTGAGGACAAGCTATTCAATTATTCGAAAAAAAAAAAAACACACACACACACACATCCGAGATGGTGATGTCCCACAATATCAAGTGCACATTATTTTCTAATAATTCAATGGACCTGAGTCATTCATTCTGCTTTATTATTGCTCAGATGTTGTTTTTAAAGGCATTTTTTTCACCTTAAAATTATAAGGTTCTATGTGACATTTTTGTCAAAATTGAGTTATTGACATTCTTATGTCTTATGTCATATTCTTATTTTCCTTATGGGATGTTTTTTTATAAGTTGTTTACATTTTAAGACATTTCATTTACAAAACAAATGCTGTTGGCTAAGGAATTCAAAAACTTTGAAGCTTATTATCTCAAAATCATTCAAAACACAGATAGCACCTTATAATTCCAATGTGACGATTTGTCAGGTTTCTGTAGTCTTAAACTGCTCTGGTGTGTGGGACTATTTTCTTTCACAGCTTTTTGTTTTGTTTTAATTCAATTTTTGACAGTTGTATGCCATGAAATAAGAGCGCATGTCCACCAAAGCTTTTTTCCCAGACAAACATATTTTGAATGAGAGCGATGTATTTTTTATAATACCAGCAAACATTTCTTTAAATTTTTTTAAATATTCAGTTGGTAAAATCTTCAATGCACATGCACCCTATATGAAATCATTTGGCGAAATGATATGGAACGATATTGCGTTCAAAACCTGCCTGGAACTCTAAATCGACCATTCAGTATGAACCAGAATTTTTACATTAAACTGGGCTGCACTTGATTAAATTTGATAAAAAATATAGGAAAAATATAAAAAAAATTAAAGTTACTAAAACTATTTTAATTTTTAATTTATCTGAATTTAATACAAAATGTGTTTCATTGATGTAAAGCTTTATTTTAGGTTTTTTACTCCAATGGTACATGACCATACTGACTTAATTTTAAACTGTAAGAAAATCTGTTAATTAACAGTTGCATCATTCATGGGTGTTTTCTTTATTTCACATGTTCATATACACTACCTGACAAAAGTCTTGTCGCCTATCCAAGTTTTAGGAGTAACAAGTAATAACCTGACTTGTAGTTGGTCATTTGGTATCAGAAGTAGCTTATATGAAAGGTAAAGGCCTCAAGATTATGCTTATTTTAGCAAAATAAAATATGATCATGCATTGATTTTTAATTATTTAATTGGGACAGTAAGATCTGACTTTGCTTAGACAAAAGTCTCGTCACTTAACAGAAATAATGTACAGTATAGAATACAAAGTCATGGTGAAGTGGAAAAGGAATTAATATTGTGTATGACACCCATGAGCTTGGAGGACTGCATCCACACATCTCTGCACTGACTCAAATAACTTATTAATAAAGTCATCTTGAACGGCAAAGAAAACGTTCTTGCAGGACTCCCAGAGTTCATCAAGATTCTTTAGATTTATCTTCAATGCCTCCTCCTCCATTTAGCCCAGACATACTCAATAATGTTCATCTGTGATGACTGGGCTGGCCAATCCAGGAGCACCTTGACCTTCTTTGCTTTCAGGAACTTTGATGTGGAGGCTGAAGTATGGGAAGAAGCACTATCCTGCTGAAGAATTTGCCCTCTCCAGTGGTTTGTAATGTAATGGGTAGCACAAATGTCTACCTTCAATCTGTTGATGTTGCCATCCACTCGGCAGATCTTGTGCACCCACCTATAATAAATGTATACACCCAAACCATGATTTTTCCTTCACCAAACTTGTGAATCTTAGGTCTATGCAGGTTCCAATAGGTCTTTTGCAGTATTTGTGATGATTGGGATGAGGTTCAAGAGATGAATTATCTAAAAAATATATCTTCTGCCACTTTTCTGAACTCTTACAGCTGAAATCGACGACAAGACTTTTGTCAGGTAGTGTACAATAAAATGCAATATTTAAAATAGAGGCCTCATGAATCTAGCTTTGATCAATCAATCAATCAATCAATCAATCAATCAATCAATAATAATAATAATAAATATATATTTTTGTGTTCACATAACTAGTGCGGCAAAAGTCAACCAAAAGTCATCCTATTCTGATAAAGAAGTCAGTATACCCTGAGGGTAAAAACAATGTTTTCTTACATTAAAATAAAGATTTTATATGGATTTTATACTATTTAGAAAAGGCGGTTCATTCCGCTGTGGCGACCCCTGATGAATAAAGGAACTAAGCAGAAGGAAAATGAATGAATAAACTATGTATAAAAAAGTATACTATATAGAAATATAGTATACTATATAGTTATGTGTTTAAAACATTTGTAAAAAATACAATATTCATTTTTTTTCTAATGACTTTTTTCCCACAAGAAAACAACTGAGGAATAAACTACAGGAATAAATGACATTTGAAAAAATATAAGACATTAATAATGACATTACAGCTATTTTAAATTCATTCATTCATTCATTTTTCTTCGGCTTAGTCAATTATTTATTAAGGGTTGCCACAGCAGAATGAATCGCCAACTATTCTGGCATATGTTTTACACAGCGACCTTTCAGTTGCACCTAGACACTACAGAAAATTTAGTTTATTCAATTCATCTATAACACATTTCTTTGGACTGTGGGGCAAACTGGAGTATGCGGAGGAAACCCACGCGAACGCTGGGTGAATACGCAAACTCCGCACAGAAATGCCCAAACCAGACACTGGACTCAAACCAGTGGACTTCTTGCTGTGATGTGACAGTGCTAACCACTGAGCCACCATGCCACACACTATTTCAAATTCTAACACATAATCTCAATATTACAATGTTCAATAAATAAATACAGTACGGTGTAGAGAGTTTCTGTCCCAGTGGTTAAAAAAACGAAAATGAAAAAAAAAAAAAGATTTTATATTCATTTTATAAAGTCTTTATACTTTTAGGCGAGTGTTAGAAATAGACACTTGATGCAAATCATTAATAAATCTATAAAGTATCAAAACAACATCTCGTCTCTCATGAATTAACCATGACAGCTTGTCCACCCATCAATATTTACACCTAGCAGTCCCAAGAAGAGTAAACACCTCCATCCGCCACCGTCAAGAAAGAGGACGAACGAATGAACTACACGAGCGGAAGAGAAAATGAGCGAACGGCAGCGAGATGGAGGGATTTACAGACTGATGGGCTGATAGATTTCCTGATTGATTGGGCAGAGGAGCGGTTAGAGACGGCTATAAGGATGGACGACCTGATGGATATGGTTGTTAAGAATGTAGTTTGCAATTTGTGTCTGGCCATTTCCCGCTCAAATCCGGCCCATTTCCAGTCAAGTGTCCTTCTGGCGTCTGATGAACACGCTGTCGACTCGACATCCAATTATTGTCCCACGGCGACACACACACTTGGGCGTTTATTTACAAATATACGCACTCTTTTCATCGATGTGCTTGTCCTTGACTAACCCAGACATGCTGGAAATGTGTAAAGAGACTCATTTATTGTAAGTTGTTTACTTGTTTACTCCTGTTGTGTACCAGCAGGCCCCCTGGTGGCATAGCCGTCTGTTGTTCGCTGTGTGTTTAAGTGTGTGTGTGTGTCGCCGCATGAGTCTGCGTTCTCTCCAGAACTTCATTAGCTTGATTAACATTCATGTCCCACCTTCCTTTACCTCATGCTGTCAGCTACCCGCTTCTTAACTAACTTACACAGCCCTGAGAGCTGAGCGCTGGGAGTTTGACTTGACATTGGTGCTGTCTTTCATAACACTTTCAACTATTGTTTGCTGGAAATCTATAAAAATGTTTAGAAATATATAATTAAAAAAATATATAGTGTACTTGTGAGCATGTGTATAACATTTAGTTGTGTGGTGGATGAGTGTTAGATTTTCTGATTTGTTTTGATAAATCTGGGCAAGAAATGAACAGTGGTGGCCCAAAATTCTGATTTGATTTTATGATGTTCATAAAACATGCAGACCGTGCATCTGAGCACAACAAATATCAGATGAAGTCATGCTGTTTTAATCCACTTTAAACTGTGTTATTTGGTATGTCTGCTTTTTTTGCAGCAATTACAGCAGCACACATCTACTGGCGTAGTGTCAATATATTTCCTGAGAATTTCAACTCTAATTTTCTCCCATGCCTTCTGGCTTTTATTTGAATTATGTGAAGGAACATGATTGTAGGACACTGACAGTAAAATAGGTCTAGCTTGTTTTTTATCTAAAGCTTGCAGCCGAATCTTCTCACGAATGCTTTATTCTTTGGTTTATAGAGCACAATGATGGCTTTGTTGATATTTCATTCATTTTAACAAAAACAACTGAAACCTCTTAAATATGCCAAGTGTTCTAGTAATTCCACTGAATCAAGGACATGATGAATTAATCAAAAGATGTCAGTAAAGAGTTTGAGCTGTCACAAAAATATTCAAAAGATACAAATCAGAGGTGTAAAATTAATAATCCAAATATCCTAAAAAAAAAAAACTGCTCAACTGTATTAAAGATTTTGAAGCATTTAATAAACCATATTAACTGATCAACAAATCATTCATTCATTCAAATTTCTTCAGCTGTCCCTTTATTAATCTGGGGTCGCCACAGCAGAATAAACCACCAACTTATCCAGCATATGTTTTATGCAGCTGATTCCAGCTGCAACCCCACATTGGGAAACACCCTTATACTCTCACATTCACACTCATACACTATCTGGCACATTTAGCCTATTCAATTCACCTATAGCACATGTCTTTGGACTGTGGGGAAAACTGAAGAACCCGGAGGAAACCCACACCAACACGGGGAGAACATGCAAACTCCACACTGAAACTATGTGATATGATATTTTATTATATGCTAAATTGAATTGTATAATATTCTGAATATTACAGTTTACAGTGTTTTTAACACTCATTGTGGATATGTACCCCTGTCTATATTTCTGGAGAAGGCAAATTATATAGCCAGAAGTGCGTAAGGCTGCCTTTCATCTTTAAAACGAATGCTCTGTGGCAGTATGATTCCACCGAAGCCTTTTGTGCCTTTTCACGCTACCGCCGATTGCTGACCTCTGTTCGGACAGCTTTTCCAGTGTTACGAGTTTGCCCAGAAGCTTACCTCGTACGCCAATAGACTTGGGATGCGGGGCTGAAACGATGTTTGAGTCCAGTGAAGAATGGTTCCAGAAACCAGGTGAAACAAAAGCAAAAAAATAAACAAATAAATAAGTCAGTCAGTCAACAGCAAGCTGGCTTGGTCGACGGAATTGTATATTGTGCCCTCTGGCAGATTTATGCGAGAAGAAATTATGCAAGAGAAATCATCAAAAAGTGTACACAGCGGCCTCTGGTGGACTTGCAAAAACAAAAACTGCAAGCAGCAGACATACCTCCAATTATGTATTTCACTGTTTTGAGAATTGTAGACCTAGGTACGTATCCGTAATGGGTTGGTGATTTTACATTAATTTAAGCTTTAAATGTAAATTAATGTTTTACCTATTGAAATGTTATCAATTTGTACTAGTAAAGGCAGAAGCATTATATTAATCCAAAGTACACCTTGAGGTACCCCAGGGCTTAACTCTTGGTCTATTTCTTTTTTACAATATATATACATATAAAACATTTCCAGTTTGTTTCCACTGTTATGCCGATGTTAATACTCAACTTTAAATCCAACCCAGGCCTATTCTAATTACGTACCCTATATACATTTCTGGAGAGTGCTAAATACATCCCAGGAGGTATGTTTTTGTGCAGTTTTCGTGAATACACCAGTGTACGCTTTTTTAGATCTCAAATTCCTCTCGCGAGTAGCATTCATGAGTGCTGTTCTACATAAATCCACCAGAGAATTTATATGTTGACTAACTCACTGACTTGACTGACCTACCCTCTTCCTTCCCTAAACCCAACCAATAGTGTTTTTAAAAGCACAGATTGACCCACCAACCCACTTCTCTAAACCCAACCGACAGTTTTAAAAAGCAATCCAGAAAAAAGAAAAGCCCTTTTTCAGATTTTACCACATTCTCACCCTGTTATTTCCTTTTATCTTATTTTTTGGTTTTTGTTTTTGTCTTACCCACGTTCTATAACCGTTTTTCTATGACTCGAAACCCATCATCAAGGTCAACTCTTCTTTGCATCTCAAGTAATGCCAGCATACATAGCAAGCTAAGTGGACAAACTAATAACAGCAGGAAAGCTGTCCTTACGGAGGTAAGCGGTCAGCTGTAAGCGAGAAGGATTACTGTCATACCGCCCTGTAGCATTAGCTTTAAACACGAAATGCATACATATTTCTGGCTACATAATTTGAAATCTCCAGAAATGTATGTAGGGCTTTGTTTTCAGAATGAGCCTATGTTGTTTATATTGCATCACAATCTGTTCATTTGTACAAACTCACAAAGCTAACACAATGTATAGCTGAAAAACTGGGAGACTAATAGCTTTCTATCAACAAATTCAGAAAAAACTAAGTCCTGCTTGCGCAAAAACTTACTTGTTGGATGTTCAAATAAGTCCTCATCATCCGTCAAGATTTTGGACTTGATATTTGTTAACAACAAGTTCATTTGAAGGTCACAATTCAAGCATCTGTGTGTTACTTTGTAAAAAGCTGACCAGATAACAATTGTGTGGAAAAAAGTGTCTCTTTTAAAAAGTTTTCTAAACTGCTTTTTGTAATCCAAGTAAAAAAAAAGTTAAAAAGCCCCTATTTTGCATTAAGGTCATATTTTTGTTTTGGGGGTCTTCAACAACAGACTGATCTGCCTGCAAGGTCAAAAAACACTTTTACTGTCTTATAATATTAATTTATAACAATTTATTTTTACCTAATTAAACTCCCATATGATTCGTTCAGCGATTCATTTTTCCCCAAACCCATCTCTTGCTTATAAAATTTTTAATGCTATTCTGTGGTGATTAGTCCGACGACCCAGTCTGTTGTGATTGGTCGACTGGGTTCAACGCAATATAAAGAGAAATGTCCACCATGGCTATGAAGTAGCAGAGAGTATGTGAGAGCCCGATGCAGAAATGCAATAAAGTACTCTTAACCTAACCCTAAGTAATAATAATGACACACATTGGCAAAAGTTTAACTATTTTGAAAATGAACTGTGTCGCGTGTGTAGGAACAGCTGATGGTGGCCATAACAAAAGCCAAACGACAGAGTTGAAAAATGCATTTAAATCGGTAAAGGAGAAAGCACCCGTCGCATATTCAACGTGGCTTTGGACGCAACATGTGAAAAGTCCCATACAGATTAACCCTGAAAGATACAGTACAAGCACTGATCTATAAAAGATAAGTGATTACAAGCCACATGAAGCCATTATAAGATACAACACACAATTAAACACATATTGTTCAAACTACACAAAACGAATATTGTTGTGAAAATAAACCTTTTATTCCCCACAGCTGAATCTCCATCTGTCAGTGATATTCATCTTCGCACCATGAACAATCCCGTGATCCCCCGTGCTCCACTAGTGTCTGAAGGGAAAGCTGCGTTCATGATTTCCCGGAACTGGTACTACATATTTGGAGATGTATAGTGCCGACGATGATGCGTTCAGGCAAAAGATCCAAACCCAACCGGGATTCATTTTTTCCACTCTGAGTCGACTATTTCGTTAAACAATCAATAGTTTTAAACACAGTGCACTTTCAGATTTAAACCACAGCTGTATGTTTTCATTCACTTAGTGCTGTTACACACAGCATAGAAGGTCATTTTCAAAAACCCATAATAGAGGCTCTTTAATACAAGTTACACTAGAATTGTCTGTGTGAATGGCCTCACTAAAAAAAACACATGAGCTTCACTAGAGCAGACCCACAACAATCCTGCAAACCTCAAAAACCTGCAAGAACAAAGCTATGATGAACAGGGGGTTTATGACAAATTATCTGTGTCTTCCCTGACATTATATCTGTCTCTTACTCACTCTACAATTCTCACCAACACTTTTTCCCCGCCTACAGCCCTTTCGATGACCTTTGCTGATCTTTTGTCTTCCTATACAGTACATAGACTAAAGTAAGAAACTAACCCACAGTAAAATATTTTATTTACCAGGCTATCTATTATTTAGACTCCAATTTGTTTACGAAGAGCAGCTGGGTTATAGACCATATCCTTCCTCTTATTACTTGTCCTTATGAAAATGACATTTTTTTCCCTTTCCAGTTACACTAATGAGGCCACAAGATATAAACCTGTTTTCCTCCAATTTTCTCTTATATGCATTCTCCCGGTGACTTACATTTATTTGTTATCTGCATCCAAAACACACACAGCATGTATAATTCACAGTGAAGGAGGAGTCTGTCAGAACTCAAACACAGCATGAATTCTGCTGAAATCAAGACCTCCAAGACCCACACCCAGGTGAGCCTTAGAGCTGTAGGTGAGAAAAACTATAGATAATTTGTAAAACTATTTTCCCTCAGGGTTTGCTTTTAAATCTCACAATCAGTTGCGATGAGTGTATTTAGCAACTCCAGGCTGGCCTCAGAGTTGCGCCTGTCACTTGGTTGGGCGGGCGAGTGTCCAGCATCCAGTAGTTCAGAGATTGTCCTGGGGACTGAATGAAATCTTTCTGAATGAAAGTGAAACTTAAAAAAAGAGATACCAGAAACTACATATAAAAAAAATTACAGTTCAGTTTGTGGAAAGGAGTTACATTTCTCATGTGAAAGTGTACAGTGGAGAAGCCAGTCAGTAGAGTTTATAGCTAAATATTTATCAGTGTTTGCATGTCCTATATGGCATAAAATTCATTCAAATAAAATAAAATATCATTTAATCTCTGATTCATTAAAAGAACTGATCAAATGTAGCATCCAGAAAAAAAAAACGTATCCAACTTTTATCTGGATACTAGATGGTCGGCATGTCCTAAAATAACCGAATCCTTTAAAATCCAATCCACACGCACCTCCACATATAACCTCCAGCTTCAGATTTTACGAGGCTTGAGAGCTACAATTGTTCCCAGAGGACGACATCTCCGCACCACCTTTTGTTTGCATGGATCAATTTTAATAAGTAATGAAAATGGATTATTCCATGATTGAAATCCACATCGCGCCACAAATAAGATGAGTCTGAAGAGAGGGGCGAACATTACTATAGCTCACAAAAAAGGCTTTCCTCTGACCTTGAGGCGTTTCATAAGGAAACAGAGAAATCTTGGCGCTGCATTGCAAAACCATACTATATTAAAGCCAAAAACCTTTGCCTTCCCGATAAATGTCACACCAGTGAAATGAAACCTTAAGCAACTTCCCTTTCTTTCCCTCTCATAATGATATTGCACAGGATATTGCGGCATGCAGACACGCAAGGATTATTGTCTGTTGAGGATGTGCGCAGCGAATCACAGAATGTTGAATATCAAGGGTCCAAAGTTCTTGTTTTCCCAAAGCAGAAGACGCAAAAATAATGCAGACCTGAAAAATCTCCTGTCAAGTCTGAAAAACAAACAATAGCATCTGTTACTGTCCCCTGAACACTACTGGGAAACCTTAATGCTGTAAATCCTTTCCGAATGACAGACGTGCACTGTAAAATCTGCTCTTTTTTTGAAGCTGCAAGATAGATAAAAGATTATTGTAGTACATTTATAAGAAAAACTTCCACTTCCAAACGGCAAGGTTAGTAATTCAATAAGAATGTAATTGTTTATGCAATTTCTGACCAAAATAATGTTTCTTATGTTGTTAAGCGTTTTGGTTAACTATTATATTTAACATTATATATCATTCTAAGATAGCTGTGAAGGTAATAATGTTGGAAATGATGTTCAGCACAGACCAATCATTTCACTTTATCAAACTTCAACGTATCTCCAAGAACCATAGATATGAAGTTTGTGTTTTTTAGGGACCAAGCACCGAAATGGTGCGTAGGCCCTGTTGGAATTGCTCTATTAACTGTTTATTTATTTATTTATTTATTTAATTATTGGTGTTTAAGAAGTCTATACACTCGGGGTCACCAAAGCTGTTCCTGGAGGGCTGGTGTCCTGCAGATTTTAGCTCTAACCCTTATCAAACACACCTGAACAAGCTATTCAAGGTCTTACAAGGGCCGCGTCCGAAACCGCATACCTCCATACTATACAGTAGGCTAAAATTAGTATGCGAGCCGAGTAGTATGTCTGAATTTATAGAAATCGAAAATCAGTATGTGAGAAGTACCCAGATGACTTACTACTTCCGGCGAGATTCTGAAGTGCGCATTCCATGCACACTGCGCTATCCCATGATACACTGCAAGAGAATTCATGAATGGGACTGAAGTGACGCAACTGATGCAGATAGGTCACGTGACCATGACAAGATGGCGGATGTAGTACGTCTGAATTCTGTTGATACATTTTACATTCATACTGTATAGAACATACTTTTATAATGGCCAAGTAGTACTTCAAATTCAAATGCAGTACCTACTGAGTAATAGACGGTTTCGGATGCAGCCTAGGTATACTTGAAACACCCAGGCAAGAACACTGGCACATGGTAGTATACAACCATAAGAAAAATAACTAAATGTCTTAGTTTTCTTATTTTCTTATTTCTTATTTTCTTAATTCTTATTTTCCCACTATCCCCTCAAAATTAAATAAATCTAATTTATGAATTAAAAACAAACACATCCTCTGAGAGAAAAAAAATAAAAAAATTTTATGAAAGTAATAAAAAATAATTGAGAACGTTTACAATAAAAGAGTGAAAAAAAAAGAAAAAGAAAAGTTCACATTATGAGTCAATATTTCCTCTTTCCAGCTATTTACTTTATTATTATTATTATTATTATTATTATTATTATTTTATTTTTTATTGGTGTTTAACAAGACCATACATAGTAGTATACATTACAACCATAGGAAAAATTACTGACTGTCTTAGTTTTTTAATTTTCCCACTATCCCCTCAAAATAAATAAAAATTATTAACTAAAAACAAACATATCTTCGGAGAGAAAAAAATAAATAACATAATTTAAAAATAATAAAAAATAAATGAAAAAAAATTTAAATAATAATAATTATAATTGAGCAAGTTTTTAATAAAAGGAAAAAGAAAAGTTTGTGTTAAGGAGACAATATTTCCTCTTTCCAGTTATTTACTTTATTATTATTATTATTCTCTAGAATGATTAGAATTTTTGAGGGTCTAATTATGCTTGAAAACTCTCAAAACTTTGCAGTCAAACCAGAAGTGACAAAAATTTACGTTATTAATATGTTTCGGAAGTGGGTGTGGAAAAAATTCTCAAAAGCACCACCTATGCACTTTTAACGAAGGAGCCCCCGAGCTATGCTTCGGTTTCACGCACATATATCAAAATTGGCCCACATATCAAACATGCCAATACAGACAAAATGTGTAACTTTTCGGGAAAAAAAATTCTGATACTTTTACTTCCTTTGCCAAAAAAGTGGAGTTTTTGTTAGCGATTTTGTCAGGTCAACAACAAAATTGGGCTTTGTCATAGATTTCTATGTCTGAATTTATAGAAATCGAAAATCAGTATGCGAGAAGTACCCAGATGACTTACTACTTCCGGCGAGATTCTGAAGTGCGCATTCCATGCACACTGCGCTATCCCATGATACACTGCGAGAGAATTTATGAATGGGACTGAAGTGACGCAACTGATGCAGATAGGTCACGTGACCATGACAAGATGGCGGATGTAGTACGTCCGAGTTCTGTTGATACATTTTACATTCATACTGTATAGAACATACTTTTTAAAATGGCCAAGTAGTACTTTAGTACTTTCACGCACATATATCAAAATTGGCACACACATTAAACATGCCAATACAGACAAAATTTGTAACTTTTCGGGAAAAAAAATTCTGATACTTTTAACTTCCTTTGCCAAAAAGAAGTTTTTACCATTTCCAGGCATTGTACTCAAACTCCTCCTAGCGATTTTGTCAGGTCAACAACAAAATTGGGCTTTGTCATCTAAAACTTTTGCCATCTAAATGCTCTAGCAATGTTACATTGTGAAGATCTAGAGTTTTTGTCGAAGGTCATGTCCTTGGTGGACTGACAAATTTCAGTGTTTCGCTGTGGAAAAAAAAGTATTTATAGTTACTTGAAAATTCACGTTCAACGAAATTCTTCTCCTGAAGACATCTACATGCCAATATTGAGTTACAGTCATAGCGCCACCTGCTGACATAAAGATGTTTGGAATAAATTGGTAATTTTGTCAATTTGTTTTATTCATGAGCAAAAATTAATATTGTCCACATGGTGAGCCTGGGTGCAAGGTCCCTTTTGTCGCTACTTGCAGCTTTAATTTAAACTTGAAATTTATGAACAACCAAGAACCACTGTTTAAATAAAAGCCACTTAAACCTTGGATGCCCATTAAATGAGAAAAAAATCAACAGCAGATTTTTTGTGTGAACTATCCCTTTAAATAATCAGCATATCATTTTAATCAACTGACAGTGCTAATATTACAGCATATTTTAACAGATTTTCATTAAAGGTCTGAATCAGCATCTCAATCTGGTTCAGTGTAAGGTCAGTCCAACTTGTGGGGCTCTTTCATTTTTGGCTTTTATGGTTAATTAGGACTATAAGATTGATCCAAATGGCGTATTAGATTAAGGCGCACAAAAAAGAGAGATGCAATAAAGTGAAATCTTTATGCAGTAAATGAAGCCTTTAGTTCAGCTGTAACAGTCCTATTCAGCGGGGCGTAATTCAATCTGGCCATCTAAGCAGAACATTGCTGACAACACTGCTAGCAACTGCTGACCGGTCATATATAATTTGGTTTTAGGCGACATTTCATGTATCTTTATCATTTAAAAGCTCTTATTATGCATGTTCGTGCTAACTTTATTAACGTCAATATGCGCAGCTCACTGAGATCAAAAGCAAGCTACATTTTGACAAAAAAATTTCTTTTGGTCTGGTGTTAAAAATGTCCCCCATTAAATATTTAAAAATCTCTTATTATGCTTTTCAGATGTTCCTAAAATAAATTTACATCCATCCAAGGCCCAAAATTCTAATTTCTTATCATATTCAATGCAGCAGCAAGTGCTTAACCATTTAAATATGTGTTATATATATATATATATATATATATATATATATATATATATATATATATATATATATATATATATATATATATAGGTTAATGTGTATGTGTAATTTGACAGTTTAGATTACGGAATTTATTATTATTATTATTAATAATAATAATTATTATTATTATTATTATGAATATAATTATAATGATTAAATGTATTAGTACTCATTAATGAGACAGATTTGGAATGCATTTTGAGGGTTAATCAAAAAAGACGCTGGATGAAAAATATCATCAGTTTCCTAAAAAGGCACGAAATACATAACCCAACACTAATAATCTTCCTACTGTTGTCCTCTTCATAAACCAGACATCAATACTGTCACAGTCTCACATAACACCCCCGCCATACATGTGCGTGTATATTTTTTTATGATACATACAAATAAAAAAATATATATTATTTTGTTTTGCGTTTGATAATGCTTTTACTTTGCTTTTCGAAATTAAATTTTAATCACAGTTTAACAAATTAAATTTTTGGACTTTATAGTAGACAAAGAAATATTTTTAAAAAAATCTATATATAATAATAATAAAGGTACCAGAAGCACATAAGTGATTTTGTACTATTTTGTACTTTACATGACTAAACATGACAATCATTTCAAAATACAAAAAAAGTCACTTTGTTTAACTTGCACAGGGCTCGAAATTGCGACCATTGTGGTCACATATGCGCCCGAAATTTTACCTATACGACTTCAAAATATATTAGGGAGCATGTGTGAGAGTGCAAAAAATTGTTGTGTGCGACCAGTTTTTACTGCAAAATGTTCACCACATGCGCGGATTCGGGAGACCGAATGCACCTCTGCACTTGAAACGCGAAACGCTGTGCTCAGGTGGTTTAAAACAGTTGTCCTGTCAATTTGCTGCAGTAAACAAAGCCAAGTCCGTAATGCTTGCCCCGCCTTTGCGCTCTTCTTATTGGCCCACTACTGCTCTAGCACTGAAATATTAGTTGTCAATCACGCAGTCAATGCCTTCTGGCTTGGCATGACAAAGAGAGCTACTAGAGCGAAAAACTGTAAAGCACTGAAGATGAGAATGAAGATAACTCTGACAGATTTTCTTTTAGAAACCATGGCATCTTAAGTTACAATGACACATCTTACTAGTGATCATGTGCTGAATGTTAATCCACCATCTACACTTTTTGAAGAGTGGATAAAAGCCTTCCATTGGCTTCAAGTCCGCTATGAAAAGTCTGTGGGATGTAATTTTCAGGTAACTGCGTGCCACATCTAGCACGAGAGCTTCTGTTTAAACCTTTATTTAATCGCCAGATGCTGTCCGCCATGCAAGTGGCAGCTATATGTCAAATTTAACACAACGTACACCATCGCTAACGGGCTTACACTGACTAAACTAATATTGCTACACATGAAAAGTATTGCTATTAACATGACTTATGCATATAATAAGGTACAGTATATGTCAAAATCATCAGTGCAATATCAGACACGACCCGGAAGAACAGCACAGTTATATCGTTAACAGATTCATTCATGTCAAGCAGTGCGTGCAGGGCCGGTAAGCGCTCCGTGTAGCTTTTGGTCTCAACAAAACGGGATTTCGTTGAGACATATATTCACGCGTGCATATATATTTTTTTGCTTGATAGTTTGATTAGTGTTGATTTCAATTGCTATATATATGTTTGTATAAAACTTGTAGTAACGGTGCTTATAAGTGCGACTAAATTTTGACTGATGCGCCTAAATTTTCAAAGTTAGGAGCACCGGTGCTACCAAGCAAAAAGGTTAATTTCGAGCCCTGTTGCATGTAGGAAAGTTTTAATTACCAGCCTGATCTCATGGGGAAATGTAACTATTTTATGTTTTGTCGGTTTAGTGGCAAATTTGTACAAGTTCATTCGTTCGATAATGTAAGATTTTAAAAAGGAGGCATGTTATCCAACGCTGCTTCTAAACCCAAGCGTCTATAGCTATGTTTCCATCCAACGATGCAAATTAAATTTATGCATAAAACTGGAATATCGCATAAAAATGTGCGAATAAAGCAGCATTTCCATCCAATTAGTCAAAGAGAACAAAATCACCACTTCCTGACTAACTAGCGCCAAAAATGAAAAATAAAAAAAGAGTTTGCTAAGGTATCAGAAGCTGCGCATATCTTTTCTTTATTTAATAATTTACTTGCGCCTCAGAAGACAATGCCGACACGCAATAAACACATGATGCTGTTTGAAGGCACTATTGATTCTGGAGGTAATTAAAAATATAAAAACACTAACACTGAAATGGTTACGGCATTTTAGAATGACCTAAACAACATTTCAGATGCTTTACAATGTGCTCAGCCTGCTGGGTTATCCATTCACACACATTTTTATCATCACATGATCTCTTATAACACAATCACATGACTTTTTTAAAGCGCATACTGGAATTTGTTTGGTAAAAGTGTTTCCATCATAGTTTATGGGCATCTTTTCTTATTAAGCAAAAAGTTTATCCTTTTCCGTTATGCGCATATGTTTTCTATGCGCATTTTCAAAACTTATGCCCAACATGGCGTTTCCATCCACTGATTTTTTATGCGCATATCCAAAATGTGTATAAAAATAGGTGGATGTAAACATATGGGGATAAGCAAATTGTATTGAACTATACAAACGAGATCGTACAAATTCATACGAATTAGCCACAAAATCAAAAAGCTACGAATTGATGTGAGATAGCGTTGTAATTACCTAATTTTTTTACAGTATAAAAATATTAAGTAATCCATATTAACAATAGCATTTTTAATGTTTAGGTACTGTTGACTATTGTCCCTATCATGGACACAACATTTTGTAATTATCTATGCAATGTACAAGCAATTTCAGAGTGAAAACTGTTTCTATATCACCTTTCAGGGTCATTTTTTGCAGACTCATAATCTCAAATAAAGTCTATAAATATATACGAGTAGTGCATCATGAAGAAAACACACAGTGACATATCCCTCATTCATTTATTAACAAACGTTGTGTAACAACCAGTGCTTCAGACACACCTTGCATAATTGAGACCTTTCTGAAAATGGAACAGCAATGAAAGAAGCACTACGTTTCTGTTGTCAGTTACCGTAGATATGTTTACCCACGGTAAATGCCACATTTGACACATTGACACATCATTCGTCATACTGGAACATGCAGTCACTCAAAAAAATCAATGCTTTTTCAAAACTGTGTGGCCTCTTGAAAAATGATACTGTAAATCGGTAAGAATGGGTTTTATGTTTTTAACTCAAGAATAAAGGTTTGTTAGCTACACTTTGGCTTTAATTGTTTTAGGCCATGTGTATATGTTGCATTTTTTGCCGCCGTTTAATCCTGCAAGCATTTTTTTCTTTTTGGATAAACATGTAAATCATTGGTCATAGTTTACATTTTTTGAGAGGAATAAAGAGCAATTTCAAACAAAAAAAATTTGAAAACCTTATCGGAAGTTGACCAATTATATGGTCATGCAAACCATGCAAAATCTCATCATCACTGCATATTTCAGAACATCTGTCAAGTTTATGTACTCATACTGCTCGTCTGTGTAGGACTAGTTTTTAGTTTCATCTCAAGTAAAATGTAATTTTAGAGTTAGTAATGGAGGATTGAGTCATTGATAGCAGACAAATAAATACATTAAAGCAGTTATTAATCATGTTATGAGTCAGAGACAGAGAGAGATTAAATGTGTGTGAATTGCATATGTCTGTGTGACTCACAACAGTCACTAATGGAAAAGGAAATATGTGACATGTGTGGACTTCCATACTCAGAATTCAGTAGTGAACACATATAATCTGAGGTTTGGTGCCTTATTCAAGGCTCTATCATTAGTCATGAAATTGAGGATGAAAGCGAGAGTGTATACATTAATTCCCCCCACCTATTATCCCTGCCAGTACTGAAACTCCAACTGTAACCATTGGACTAACAACTGCCCTAACTAAGTAGATAAATCACTCACCTCGACTTATAGGTCGCTACAGCAGAATGAACCACCAATTACTTTTTATTTTGATGTGTTTTTTTTGCAGCGGATGCCCTTCCAGCCTCAGGCCAATTTAATTTACCCAATACACCTATACTGTACCATATATGTTTGAACTGAGAGGAAAATCGGAGCACTCAGAGGAAACCCACACGAACACAGGGAGATTTTGTAAAGAAAGTCCCAGCCGGAACTCAATTCATCAACCTTCTTGCTGTGAGGAAACAGTGCTAACCACTAAGCCACTGTGTATATAACACAATTTTCAAACCAAGTTTACCTTTAAGAAAAGCTCTTCTATCACAAAGGCTATTGAACTATTAATAGCAGGCTAATGGGATACTAAAATAACTACAGAGAGAGTATCTTTTTTATTATAAATATTTAAAACAAAGACTCTAGAATAGCCCAAGTGTCACTTGTATGCTTTTGAAGGGAAAATGCAATTGTAAATATGGTTGCTTTGGGGAAAAGAAGCCCAGCCTTCGGGCTCTATCATACACCCGGCGCAATGTGGTGCAAGGCGGTTAATGTGGCGCAACTGTTAATTGCTAGTTTCAGCTTGGTGCAAGAGTCATATTGACGTTTTGCACCATGCTGTTTGAATAGCAAATGCATTTGTGCTCATATGTGCGCCCATAGGCACATATGTTTTAATCGAAAAAAGGAGGCGTGTTAAAGCGCACTGTTGGTGCGTTGATATTTTGAGAAAGTACAATACTATAACTACAATATATTTTTAAATAAAAATATAACGGATTTAAATATTACAAAACATATTATTTTCTAGCCTACATACATATAAAAACCATACTTTCATGCCTTCTTCATCTCGGGGGCTTTTTCAGTTTATTCGTGACAATTTGCTTTTGTATAGTGTTATTATTATTAGCAGTATTGTTTAATATTCATTCATTTATTCATTTTCTTGTTGGCTTAATCCCTTTATTCATCCAGGGTTGCCACAGCAAAATGAACCACCAACTTATCCAGCACATTTTTACGCAGCGATGCCCTTCCAGCCGCAACCCATCTCTGGGAAACATCCACACACTCATTCATACACACACTCATACACTACAGACAATTTAGCCAACCCATTTCACCAGTACTGCATGACTTTGGACTGTGGGGTTTGATATATAGCATATTGGTGGTAAACTGTCAGGCTTTTTACTTTTTTTCAACTAGAAACATGCAAATTCTGTACAATTACAACAACAGAACAAAATCTTGCCGTATGACCTTTTAAGGATCCTCCTTAGCATCGAGCGTACTCAAGGCGCACGTCTCGCCCCCAATATCATAATGTTCAAAGTTGAGGTAAGGAGGATTACAATTAAACAATTAGAATAAACTTTAATGACATGTAATAAAACTCCAAATGAAAGTGAAGCTCATCCTTCACTGCTGTCATCATCATCATCATCACTTATCTATAAACCAGAGCTCCTCAGTTTGCTAAATATATTACACCGTGTCCTGATAACACACACGGTGCTGCTATGTGTGTCAAAGTGTTTTCCATTTTCAAAGTGAGTTTTTGTCTTAACCATCTGCGACGGTCTATTTTAGAAATGGTTTCTATTTCTGCAATGCCGCGGCTGGAAAAAAGAATCACATTACATGCTTACCTTTGTACAGTATTAATGTTATAGTATTTTTATACAGAGAATCTTCACGGGAACTATAGATAATATCTATCTTAAAATATAATAGTGCACTCACAATAAAATAAACTGCTAGGCAAGTTTAAGCAAGGTCCCAGATCAGCAGTTACTATACATAAATGAGGAGTTAATCTCATATTAAAGCAATGTTATTGTAAAGGATGATAATTAAACTATATTAACAAAAATAACTGTAGGCAAAAGAAAGCAGGTAAAAACATATCACAAGTCATAATAAAATGAGGATTACGTGCCTGATAATAATTAAAATGAAAGCAGTGACTGCTGCTGCTGCTTCCAAAAGGATATATATATAGCTGTTAAAATCAGCAAGACTATGGGTACAGTATTACCATAGTAATAGTTAGTACCATACTACAAATTAAATGTATGTATATATATATATATATATATATATATATATATATATATATATATGTGTGTGTGTGTGTGTGTGTGTGTGTGTGTGTGTGTGTGTGTGTGTGTGTGTGTGTGTGAATATATATATATATATATATATATATATATATATATATATATATATATATATATATATATATATATATATATATGAAAAGTTTGGATGCAAAACGCGATAAACGCCATTTTTTGACATTTGGGTTTTATTATTGGAAATCACTGTTCAGATGTACCTTAATCTATGTGTGAGTTGCTGCAATTAATAACATTTAAGAATGTACATTTTAGGCCTAATACAAAATGTATTTTTTCACAAAACGAGATATCCTCCAGACAAATTTCTTTATAAGTACGACATAACAGTTATAGAACGTTCAGGATGCTGCACGAGCTCAGCATCCTTGCTCATTGATTTAGCGATAGAAGATGAAGCCTTCAACTTCACATAAATGTATAAAAACACTACAAAGTGGACCAGTGGACCTCCTGCATCTGACAATAATACCCAAATGCAGCAGGGAACGAGTCTCCGCTGATGTCAAGAGGAAGGCCCGGGAGCGCCTTTTTTCTGCGTTTCTCCCCATCACAAGATACCTGTCTGCAAAGTGACATTTCTAAGTGGCCTTTGTAAGTTTATTTTTTTAAATAATTGCTTACATGTAGCTGAGTAAACTATCTAAAAATTTATTTATGTGGTTGCACCTATTATTTATAGCCTAAAACCTCACGTTAATTCTTGTTGTTGTTGTTTAGGTTTTCACAACAACCAAAAAAAAAAAATTATTATTATTATTATTATTATTTTTATTATTACAGTGAAATATATATATATATATATATATATATATATATATATATATATATATATATATATATATATATATATATATATATATATAGCGGACTCTGCGACACTGCGGCTTCGCCCGCTCTGATCATACAGGTTTTGTTTTCAGCAGTGGTGTGGAAGGAGCCGCCCTCCACTCTTTCTGTAACAAGCTAAAAGTCGTTTATCTAACTAACTTAATCTTACTTATCAAACAAAACATTGATTCACTTGCTTTTCTTAATGTTATTACTGTAGTAGAATATAGCCTAAGGTGGATATAGCGTTTATACTGCGCCACCCCAAAATCTGCATTTTATCTATTGAAATTTTTAAAAACAGAAATTTATGTCAGATTATAAGAATCCAAATATAGATTCAATCATAAGCTCGGCTCATACAAGAGGGTAGGAGTTGGCCACCAATGTGAAATGACTTGCTTTCAAATATCTGAAACTGTTTGTGTAGTGATATGGAACAATAATGTGGACAACACCAACCTGGAACAACATTAGCTGTGTATTTCTCTGAAAATAATAGCACGCTTCAGAATGTTACCCAGCCAATCAGAATCAAAAGCATAGCATTAAGCAATTATATAAGCTGCTACCATCTGCTGATCATTGGCCAGGTTATGATAAAGCTGTGCGATGATTATTTTCTGCATCGTCAGAAGTGTGTGTGACTTGCTGCTTATAGAAGATAATGTTAGTTAATAGTCTGCTGCAGTCACATCATGCAGCGCTTCAAACAGCATATGTTGCTACACCTTTAATAGAAATGCATGGCGGTTCCAGATATTGGCTGTTGTCATGCGATCTCGTCAAAACAAGATGAAGTCGTCTGAGCCTGACATTGGGTGAAGTGACGCATTGGTCACTCAGATTGGAAATGAAATGGCTTGACCTCTGACTGTCGAGGCCTTGAGGAGATCTGGACTGAAATTCAGAGCACATGCTGCCCACACAAGGATTACGGTCCTGAGGGAGCGAACGGCAATGAATTCCCCGTAAAGGGATAGAGAGAAAAGAGGATGGAGGAAGGCTGAGCACATCCTGACGGACTCAAGGGAACTGCAAGGACGAATCATGCATATAATAGATGCAGCACAAGCAGAGAACAGGATGATTGTTGTACATCATTTTATTGCATATGCAGTATTATCAAATCCAGAATGGGATGTCTAACAATACTTTTAAAAAGAACAACATGATTTAGTTCAGATATATTTTTTTTTTTACAAATGGAAAACATATCAATCAAAATAAACAAAAATATTATTTGAATTGTTTTCCTTCAGAAGTGATTTTAGTTTGCTGATTTGGTACTTATTAGATTTCTTCATATTTCACTTTTTACTACATATTTTTCAAGACACTTCTATACAGCTTAAAGTGACTTATGGGCCTAACTGGTTTATTGGGTTTACTAGACAAGTTAGAGTAATTAGGCACGTCATTGTATACCATTCAACACGTCATTGTTCTTACCATTCATAATTACCATTTAATAATTAATCATTTTAACATCATAGATTTAAATCAGGGGTGCCCAATCTTTTTCTTATAAAGGCCAAAAACCAAAATTGATTGAGGCCTGTGGGCCGAAGCTAAATATACCAAACCGTATTACATTAAATTTGCCATAGGTAATTTCCTATTTTATTTTCTAATATTCAAAAATAACTAGAAAATGTTGCTTTAAAACATATTTCTTAACAATGCAGTATCATTTTTAACATTTTATAATAAACTTATTATAGTAAAAACATAAATAATTTCATTTATAACACAAAGAAGTTTAATACTTTTACTCCACTACTTTCCTTTACCCTCCAGGCACTACTTTAATTTTTAATCTTTTCTGTGGATTAGAAAAATCAGTCCTGTGATTCCTGTCCAATGAAATCACACATAGAAGGTAAATCACATCATGATGAACTACCTCAAGACATGGAGGATTTATAATTGCAGCACTCTGTTTAGCATTAAAGCATTAAAAGTGTCCAAGAAGATGTCCAAAATCTTTAGATGCATTGACCCAAACAATGTTTAGATGCATGTCACTGATGAGAAGATGACAGACTAACATCCTTAGACGGTGACTAGACATTGAATTTTGGTCACCTGATGTCACGACCTAAATCTAATCCAATATTAATGTCTTATGATGTTGTGTGCCTACTGGGCAATAACTAAATGCACTACAGAATGTTACGTTTAAGCAGATCCACAAATTACATGTAAATGCATAAGCTTTTTACAGCATAATACTCACTACTCATGAAACATAAAACACTTAACTTTAGTTGGCTTTTTTGTAGCTCCTCAAGTAAACAAAGAACCAAATGGTTACGTTAAACGCTTAATGACTATCTGTCAAAGGCATTTGTCCCAACCAACTTCCCATCATTCTCCTTCTCTTTTTAGGTGGGATGGCGGGCCAAACATTAGGTTACCATGGGCCAACTTTGGCCTGCTAGCCCTACTTTGGGCACCTCTGGTTTAAATACTAGTAGTTCAATTTCAGTTTGATTGACATGTCATTTTTTGACACCAGCTGCCCAATAAACTGCGCTTGAGCCCCATTTATTGTTGCTTGAGGCTTCATTTAAATGAGAAAAATGTATGATGTAATAAAAAAATTAATTTGTTTATTTGGTTCGTTAAATGGTCCAATAAATTTCTTAATGCATTCAGTCTCCAAGAAAGATTGTTACATAAAAATATTTAAATACATTATCTATCTTAGGGCTGCACAATATATTGTTTCAGTATTAATATTGCAATGGGCGCATCTGCAATTGTCACATGGCAAGATATGCTACATGTGATTTGTAGAGTCACTGTAAAGTTTAACCATAACAGAGTGAAGGTTTATAATGTGCTTGTGATTTAAGGCCTGTGACTGAACATTTCAAGAGAGCTTAGGACATTTGGGCACAAAAAAATGCCATTTGTAATTGTGTATGTAAAAGTTTTATCATATTTAATTATTTATTTATTATTTTTTGTCTCGTTATTAGTCTAAATACCTAAATTTCAAAGCAAAAATGGGTTATTTTAATATAATTGAGCTTTTTTTAAGGAAAAACTAGACGAAAACAAAACAATAATGTTATTGATGTAAGAATTTTTAGATTTTTTGACAAGAAACAAAGTACGAAAAGCATTTTTTGTGATTGCTAAATTTCTGTACCTGAATACTCCCAGCAGGCACACAACATCATAAGACGTTATTATTAGGTTAGATTTAGGTCTTGACGTCAGGTGACCAAAATTCAATGTTTAGGCAGCGTCTAAGGACAATATATTGACCTCTATTAAAGACGTCAAATTACGTTGTTATTTGGTTGATTTTAGGTTGTGTTGGAAAGTGACCAAAATCCAACGTCTAATAGATGTCATAGTGATAACATCTACACAACTTCAAGGTGTAACATTTTAGGTTGGACGTTAAACATTGACAGCGGCCTGACGGCCACGACATTGGGCTACATTGGGGTTCTACGTCAATATAACGTCGTGTTGACGTTCTGTGCCTTTTCCAAGAAAACTGTCAAATAGTGCTAATCAAACCATCTCATGAAATTGCATTCATATCGCAATATTTATCCAAGAAAAATTAAGCATCACAATATCAGATTTTTTCATTATCGTGGAGCTCTAATGTATATTTTCAGGAGCTCACACTTAGCTAATAATCAATAAAGCGCAATTTATCATGCTGTCCCGGGAGAGAGCACTGAGCTCGTAATATCCTCAAGCCGGGGCTCCCTCCCGTTGGAAGGGTGAGAGGGGAGTTCGAGCTCAGGTAGGTCTCGAGAACTCCCCTGCTTGTCGCCGTGCGAGGTGTGTTATCTAAGGTTGTCTTGGGTAATAATTTGGTTTAGTCGATTAGCTATGGTTTATGTTTTTGGACGGTGGGAGGAAACCGGGAAACCCGGAGGAAACCCACGCAAACATGGGGAGAAAGTGTAAATTACGCACAGAAACACTAACCAGCCGGATAGGTGGTTGCACCAGCGCTGTTCATGCTGTGAGACAACAGTGCTAGCCACTGGGCCAGCTTGTCACCCTATCGTATAAAAGGGGAGGATGTAGGGGTGGAAGCGGGGAAAGTTTCAAGACAAAGATAACTGGAGTGACAAACTCTGGTTATATATAATGCTTCTTTAATCATTTAATAGGGCAGATTACGGAGCTGATGAGAAGCCAGCCGTGTTGATCATAAGCATGTGATCCTCTCGAAATTAGTTTATAAATAAACCCCACAAAATCATGCGGTAATTAAAACAAAGAAAGTCTCACTTTAAAAATCAAATAAACTATTATTTAGACTGACAGAAAGTTTTTTAAAATAAAAAATCAGCTTTTTTCACCTCGACATTCACCTCCATCTCCTCTGTGGGCTAGCAATTTTTTTTTCTAGCCATGGCTGAATCAGGTCTACACTTGGATGGGTGAAAATAATTAGGTGCTTGTCAAGAGAAAGTGGGTTTTGGCATACCACTCTAACACTGGCCCTACAGTAAATTAAATCTGGAAATGCCAAGTATCCAATTTCTTACTGTTGCCATTATGGTCACCCACCCATATCCATTTATCAATTTTAGCTGGCGACGCCTCATTGCTGTACATCACGCTGGCGTCTGCTAGGAATCTGTAAACAGCTCCAGTGCACAACTTCTCACAGCGAGATGAAGACGGCCGAAAGAGTCAGACATGCTGAGACACAAATACAAAACACGGACAAGCACAAAAATATATACGCACCAATGCACATGGATGAGCACAGACAGACACAAAAGAATTGTACAAACTGTACACTGAAGGAAACCTGCAATACAGCAGGCTGATTAATGTTTCTTTTGTTTAACAAAAGGCATTCAAAGCCAGATTTTTAAGTGATTGTTCACCCCTTCCCCTCCAAAAAAGAGGGTTCTTCTATATGTATCATCAAGAGTGTAATGTATTAATTTTGGTTTGTCTGAAATCATTTATATATCTCAAAATGAGAGTAGCTGTCAACTTGCATTTTATGAATCCGGACCGCGGTTTTAGGTAAAAAAGTATTTGTGTAAATTATGTTAAAAACAAAAGTTGATGGAACTGAATATTTGTCACATTATAGTGGTACAAAATTTATTTTAGGCATAAAGCTTATTGGTATTATTAATATTTACCCATCAGAATTCATTTCAGTGTGCTTACTTAGTAGCTCAGTAGAGGTCTTAATATCTTCATACTTCAAAATATATATTTTTTTAATTAGTACTTCCTCCAGAAATTATTTTAATGAGCTGATTTGGTGATCATTTTCTTCTTCTTCATCATCTTTTTCTTATTGTTATTAATATTCTTCTTCTTCTTCTTCTTCATTCACTTGTTTTCTTTTCAGCTTAGTCCCTTTATTAATCTGGGGTCGCCACAGCGGAATAAACCGCCAACTTATTCAGCATATGTTCTATGCAGCAGATGCTCCTCCTGCTGCAACCCATCACTGGGAAACATCTATATACTCTCATTCACACACATACACTATGTACAATTTAGCCTACCCAATTCACCGGTACCGCATGTCTTTGGACTTGTGGGGGAAACCAGAGCACCCGGAGGAAACCCATGCAAACATGGACGAACATGCAAACTCCACACAAAAATGCAAACTGACCCAGCCAAGGCTTGAACCAGCAATCTTCATGCTGTGAGGTGATTTTATCTTTAATAATAATAATACATGTAAAGTTTTCAGATATAATTCTTGTCACTAATGTTTAATACTGCTACATAATATTTTTTAAAGGATGTTTTTTTGTTGAATTAAAACTCTTTGGCAACAATAAACATGTCTTTGATCAATATCAGGCGTCCATAAAGCGTAAACTCTTTTAAATACATAATAAAATCCCTGTGCAGCACATATATTTTTATTTTATATATATATTATATATATATATTTTATATATATATATTTTTTTTAGAGCTGCACAATATATCATTTCAACATCGATTTTGCAATGCGTACGTCCGCAATAGTCACATTACGAGATATGCAATGTTGAGTCTGGATCATAGCTGACCAGGAGGAGCTAAAGACTTGTATTTAATTACTCTATTTATACAAAATTTATAAGATTTATGCAAAAAGTTGTCTTGATTTTAGTTTAAACATCTATGTTTCATGGAAAAAATGCTAAACTATTTTACTCCACTTACAGATAATTTTGCTTGTTTTAAGGAAAAAATCATTCAGAAAATCACAATATTTTTACATGATCTAAGAATTTTTTATATTTGGACTGGAAACGAGACAAAGCAAAGTAAGAAAATATATTTTTTTTGCTCTGATTATTCAAAACCGTCAAATAGTGCTATTACAACTATCTTATGAAACTGTGTTCATATTGTAATATTTATAGCTGTCACGGTCACCAGCGATCCAGCCTGTGCAGATCACTGTTATACAAACAAATACTAAAAATCTGCCATTTCAAGAACTACAAGTTATAGTCATGCACCACACACAAACACACAAACACACACACCGGTTCATAATCCCGTTTACACTTACACAGCTAAACCTGCTCAGAGACTGATTAGTTGGACTATTTATACAGCACACAAACACACAGATGTTGTTGAGTATTTTTTCTCTATCTTTGTGAACACTCCAACACATTTTCCTGGTCTTGTCCTTCCGTGTTTGATCTCTGCTTTGTTTTCTCATTTTGATACCTTGCTGCATGTACTGACCATTTGCCTGTTTAATTATCACGACTTTGGATTTGCCTGCAAACATCTGTTTGCTCCTGATGGTGATCGTTGCTTGCCTGACCTTTCTAATAAGCCTGCATTTGAATCTGCACCTCTGTCAGTGTCCCACATCACATAACAATAACAGAAAAATAAAATATCGCAATGTCAGATTTCTCCAATATTGTACAGCCCTTATATATATTACGCTGAGTTTTTCTCCTCTAAGGGCCTATTATGCTGTCTCTGTTGCCAATTTGTGGCAGAACATCAACCATCTTTGCTCTGCTAAGTATGACAGGCTGATGGATGCCGACGAGCTGTCTCTCAGAAATTTCAAATATTTAAAATAGGAACTATCCATATAAATAAACTGCATAGTTGCAATCCAAACTACATTCTCACCTAAAAAGCCTCAAAACTATATAATGTTGTCCAACAGCTGCAATATTTGTCAAATTGTAGTGAGTTTATTGATCTGCTGTCACTTTATATGGGTGGAGTAATACACAAGGGTGACGAGGCTGTGCAAGTGCTGTTTTTTTGGGAATATCAGCCAATCAGATTCGAGAACTAAACAGAACAGAACTTTTATATATACACAAACACTTTTTTTGGTTAAAAATGTGAAAAAATGGTACATTTGTTTTGTTGCAGATTTAAAAGCTGAGAAACTGAAAGAGCACAAAATGCTAATTTCATGTTGCGATTCTGTTTAGCTTTTAAAAGGACTCATCTTTCTGTGCTTTATTAATCTTTTGACTGTAATGCATATCTATAAAAAGCCATGATTATAGATTAAAAGGTTGACATATATCAAATTTATGAGCCTTTCTACTGCCTCTAAACTGAATTTGGAGCTGGGCTAACAATGAAATTCATTTCAGGCTTTATAGCTTTAATGAACCTGACATAAAAAAACTCATGACCTTTCGCCGCTATTTTAAGGGTTTAAAATGGAAAAAGCCATTGAGAGGCATCTTCAAGAATCTTTCAAGAAAATACGACCAAGTCCTTTCTTGAAATAATTTCCCTTCATTTTTAGTGAGACAAGACAAGCGATGTGCAGTGATGCTGCTTTCAACTAATTAGAGTAACGACCATTAGTTAGTGATAAATGACACCAAATTGTCAAGATTATTTGAAAGTATACCATCCTATTTGAACGATTACAGTCTTCTAATGATTCAGAAAACACTATAATGATGCAGGGGAAAGAATATGCGATGGCCACGTGTTTACCATCAAACGAGAGCATCCACGTTTCTTTTTTTTCCCCCTTCTTCAATTTAATTAGTGAAATCATTGACTGCAACACTCTTCTGCTGGATCCATTTATCCACAGTAATTTAAAATATGACATTTAGCTGACATTTATTTCTGGCTGCTGAGTCTTAACCGAGTCTGCGTGCAACAAATTAATTAACGGTAGGGGACAATATGACAGGATTTCACAGGTTTAGAATACATGTTGAATTTTCAAAGAGTTGTCAGTGGCAGAAAACCAAAGATCGCATACTGAAAAGCTCTTATTGGGAAATTGTATTAAATTTGCAGATGCGGTCTGTCTTGTTTTAGCACAGATTTGCTAAAAGTAGCTTCCATTTCAGCCCAAACAAGCCCATTTACTATTTTAAAAAGATTTTTAGGCTTTTTAACAAAATAAGAAAAAAAAAACAACACTTGTTAAAGGTCATTGCTTCTGGTTTGTTCTATTGATAAAAATAATAAATGGATGCTTATTCTGAGAAGAAAGACAACTAATTCATTTTAAATGAATTGTAATAAAGCCTCTCACACAGGGCTGAAGGGCAACAAAGACTGACCATGCTTATTCCTGCATCCAGCCTGAACAGGAAGTCCGAAGATAACAGCAGCACACATCACAAAGCATATTTTTATCATTAATGTCACATTTTTGCCTCTTTATGTTTCACAACGGTGCCAGGGGAGGATTGTAAGAGGCTAAATTATCATATGCATTTGATTATATGACAAAACATGTCTTTTTGACTCAAGAAGGTCCATACTGACTCCAATGGCAGATACTGATAAGATCAGGGCCTGATATGTGGACTTTGGGGGTTTAATGATGTGGTCACATGATTGGTCAGTTTGAATGTCTCAGCATTTGGGCTTTAGTCACATGGTCAAGAAAGACACAAAATAGGTGGAAAACTCTGCTCTGTCTCTTTGCCTGCCTTGTCTTCTCTTGGTCTGTTTCTCTCCTGCTCTGCTCCTCTCCTCCTCTAGAGTCTATCTTCTCTGCCTCTTTGAGGCCTACTTGCTCTCTTTGTCTCTCTCCCTCCCCCTTTGTCTCTCCTTCTACCTCTGGTAACTTTAATTTTACATTTAAGCTGGGTACAATTTATATCATATGTTTTATCATTTCGTATTTTATCATTTTATACATTCATTTTGTAATTAATTCAGTTGTAACCATATAGAATTATTTTCATTAAATCATCTCGTTTTTTACCATCATGCTGATCCCTTTTTAGTCTCTCGGCAGAACTACAGTTCGAACCGCTGTGGTTAAAACCCATTCTTACAGTGTATAAACATGTCAATGTTCTTATGATTGTGTAAATGTATCAATTAGTCAAATGATTAATTCAAAAATACTGAATTACTAAAAAAATACCACTTCATGAGTAATTTATTTATTCATTTATGCTTTTTTTCAGAAAATGTATTCAGTTAAGTATTATAAAAAGGCTGTCTTTGTGTGGACGCTTACTTAACCAATTCATTCAGGAACTAAACAAATGGCTTTATTGAACAGATTTTTCAATGATTTCATAAGCAACATTGATTCAATAGGAAATTATACGAACTGTTTACACAATCCATTCATTCAAAAACAAGCTTAAAATTGTCTTTGTGAGTAAGTAATTAAATACTTCACTCACTCAATTTATTCAAAATGCTGATTCATTCAGGAACTAAACAAAATATCATCTTTATGAGGGATTTACTAAATTATTTGATCAACCAATATGTTTAAAAGACACTGATTCTGACCAGAAATAATATAAGTGACTGTCATTAAATTGACTCAACATCATTAATTTATTCAAAAATGCTGATTCGTTGAAGAATGAAACATCAATACAGTGTGTTGCAAGTTTCTGAATCTTTAGATTTATTTGAAACTGTTTTCAACATGCAAAAATTAACTTAAAGGCAATATTGTGTCTGACACATAAATTACAGCTTTATTAAAAGACCACATTTGTAGTCTTGCTGTCCAACATCGAGAATTACTACATTTATAAAAATATTTTATCGTTATTACAAATATTAAATGTGTTTTTGCTGAGAAGAACGACAATGAGCCCTATCATACACCCGGCGCAGTAAGGCGAAAGACATGTTTGGCGAGATGTGTTGCTATTTTTAGATCAACGCAACACAAATGTTTACGTTTTGCGCCACATTGTTTCAATAGCAAATCCATTTGCGCCACTTTGTGGACTCATGGGTGTTCCGGTCTAAAAGAGGTGTGTTATGGTGCATTGTATGTGCGATACTATTTTGAGGAACTAAAATAGACTGCTCAATTGACCAGCTGAAAGCAGGTCTAAAGTCCATCGCAGAGCATGTTATTGTGCACCTTGAATGCGAACACATTGCTTAATACACACAGGATGTACAGCAACACACAAATATAATTACAAATGAAAAAAAGTATATAAATGTTACAAAAGTTATTCTTTTCTACATAAATATAAAAACCACTGTCTTCATCTCCTGGGTGCTTTTTTCAATTTATTCATAAAAATGTGCTTTTGTATAATGTTATTATTATTAGTAGTAGTATTTATTATATGCATATTGATATTTGTTTTAAAAAAAAACAAGCTTAGATTTGTCCACCAGTCAGGTTTTGGACCATATGGGGCATAGCATGTGTATTTGATGTAAATCAGTTTTTTGACCACACTTCGTTATTGTTCATTTATTCATTTGCTGGGTATTAGACCTGAATTTAGAAAATTTTTTGAAACATAGTTTAGAAATAGTTTTAAATATGTAGGGTAATGGATGTCTTCAATGAAATGCGTACAACACTGTTTCCCTGTCCACGAAAGTGAAGCAGTAAAGAGTAAAAATCAAGAGAAATGCCGATTGGAGGAGGCTCATTCTTTATCCTCGTGCTGCAGATGGTCTGTTTAACTGTTTTCTTGCTAGTGAAGCATTTAGTTTTTTCTCTTACAAAATCTGCCATGTAAATAACAAATGTGCCATGGCATGATGCAACTGACTCTTAAAGGGATGTGAGAGAGGACTCTGGTTTAATGCAAGTTATGCTCAAAACACACTCATAACTCATTAAGGGAATAAGCACAACCCTGTTAGACCATTTTTCTCGGCGCAAACCTTATTTTTCCATCCTTAAAATAGCAAAAGTGGATTCGGACACGCCCTCAATGCTGTTTTACCGCCATGCACTTTAGACTTTGCGCCTAGATCATCAAAATAGAGCCAAACGACTTCCTTTTTAGCACAAATCAACTGAATAGCTTGTGCTTAGCCAAAATGGTGCAAGGTTTTTGCACTGAAATACTTGAATTTATGTTTCAAAAAATCTATGAAAATTATAAAAAAAAACCTTAAGACATATGTTGAACAAAATGAAAACAACTTTGATCCTACTCGTGTTGCATTCTGCTGACTTCAAAGATCAAAGAGCCAATTTAGAGTTCAGACAGAGGCCATCTCTGAGAAAAACAGCCATGCCCCTGAACTCTGCCTGAACTACGTGTTGAGTGATGCTTCCTGTACCGATGATCCAGAATCCCCAGGACAGATCAGATAAAAGACTTACAGCTGAGCCAGGCTTCCTCCTGTCCATTATGATCTCCCTGACCCTGTTAACCCACTGAACCGTACTGGATAGGTGTGATCTTTTATTAAACTATTTGCGAGCTCTGTGTGAGAAAAAGACGGATTATTTACATACTTGTCAGTCGAACAAATCTACTGTATGAAATTATTTTTGTATGGTGTGTCTGTGTGAAGCTTGAAAGCTTTAGCCCATTTTAACAATTCTTAATATTTCCAAAGAAGTGCATATGTTTATTAGTTTGCTAAACAATAGTAATTCCATTGATATATAACTGTATTCTATTAAATGGCAAAAATACTAGCCCTCCTGTAGATATTTATTTCTTTTTCAAATATTTTCCAAGTGCTGTTTAGTGAAGAGAATTTTTAAATATTTTTAAACACAATAGTTTTTCATAACTCATTTATAATAGCTAATTTATTTTTTCTTTGAAATGATGACAGCACATATTTTACTAGCTATTTTATTAATTAAATATAAATTAAATAGCACTTTCTCCAGGATAAAATAGTATAGGAAATAGTTACATAACCTGAAAAATATAATCAAACATAACACTGCATAATGTACACTCACCGGCCACTTTATTAGGTACACCTTACTAGTACCAAGTGGGACCCACTTTTGCCTTCAGAACTACCTTAATCCTTCATGATATAGATTCAACAAGGTTTTGGAAAAAATCATCAGAGATTATGGTCCATATTGACATGATAGCATCACACAGTTGCAGCAGAATTGTCGGCTGCACATCTATGATGTGAATCTCCTGTTCCACCACATCTCAAAGGTGTTCTACAGGATTGAGATCTGGTGACTGTGGAGTTCATTTGAGTACAGTGAACTTATTGTCATGTTTAAGAAGTAGACTGTGCTCAATTGGTACTAATGAGCCCAAAGTGTGCCAAGAAAGTATCCCCCACACCATTACACCACCACCAGCAGCCTGAACTGTTTATCCAAAGCAGGATGGATCCATGTCTTCATATTGTTGATGCCAAATTCTGACCCTACCATCTGAATGTCGCAGCAGAAATCAAGACTCATCAGACCAGGAAACATTTTTCTAATCTTCTAATGTCCAATTTTGACAATCCTGTGCCAATTGTAGCCTCAGAATCGTGTTCTTAGCTGACAGGAGTGGCACCAGGGGTGGTCTTCTGCTGCTGTAGCCCATCTGCCTCAAGTGTTGTGCATTCTGAGCTCTTCTGCATACCTCAGTTTTAAGTTACTGTTGCGTTTCTATCAGCTGAAACCAGTCTGGCCATTCTCCTTTGACCTCTGCCATCAACAAGACATTTGCACCCAAAGACCTGCCGGTCACTGGATATTTTCTCTTTTTCTGACTATTCTCTATAAACTCCAGAAATGGTCGTGCATGAAAATCACAGTAGATCAGCAGTTTTTGAAATCCTCAGACCAGCACGTCTGGCACCAACAAACATGCCACGTTCAAAGTCACTTAGGCCACCATTATTTTCCATTCTGATGCTCGGTTTGAACTGCAGCAGATCGTCTTGATCATGTCTACATGCCTAAAAGCATTAAGTTGCTGTCATGTGATTGGCTTTTAAGAAGGTTGCGTTAACGAGCAATTGGACAGGTGTACTTAATAAAGTGACCGATGTGTATATAATTAACACTCATTCAGTCACGAGCAGAGAGATTTCATTATCTTTTGTCGTTGATCAATTAAAAACACACAGCAGGGATATGTTTTTACAATAAGAAAGTTACAGACAACACATTTTATCAAATGTTTACGTACTTATGCATAACTTGAATAATTAAAATATATATTTATCTTACTGTTGAGAAGCAAGATTTAATTAGCACATTGTAACTTTCATTCACCTGCTCAGATAAAGCACTTCCCAATAGTGTTGGGGGTAACGCATTACAAGTAATGCGAGTTATGTAATAGTATTACTTTACTAAGTAAAGAGTAAAGTAACAAATTACTTTTAAAAATTAAGTAATAATATTTCAGTTACTCTTTAAAAAATGTAACTCGAGCTACTTTATAGATTAATTGATAAACTTTTAAAAATAGTTTGCTGAATTAAAATGAGTGAAATCACATTAAATCACACTCAGTGAGAAAATGAGCTCCCCATGGTAACAGACAAAAAGCAAGATTGCAGAGCCTTACATTTCTTTGCTGGAAGTATTTTCATAATTTTGAACACGTGAAAGAAAAGGGGATTATAGTCTCAATAGATAGGGATTTTACTGAACAAATAAGACAAAAATACTAGCAAACACATTGCTTTCAACGTTTATTAATCTGTATATACGCCATGTATAGCGTCAGGAAGTTTTCAGAGGGTAAAGTTATTTTATTTTGTTTAATTATTTTTTTTAAGGTAAATGAAGGTGTAGGTTATACAGTCTGTTGTTAAAGGCAGATCTCCCCTAATTAAAAAAAGAAAAATACCCTGCAAGTTCTGAAAAAGCTTAAGCCTCAGGCAGGTATGAAAAAGTAACTAAGAAGTAATGTTTGGCATTACTTTGCATAAAAAGTCACTAAGTCACGTAACTACTTACTTTCTTTGTGGAGTAACTTAGTATTGTAATGCATTACTTTCAAAAGTACCTTTCCCCAACACTGCTTCTCAAGTCTCCCACACTACACGACCTCTCGTTTTGGGCTTTTGAACACACTTCTCACACTTTCATTTTCACATGAAAGCATCTCCTATTTAGTGCTCAGTGACAGAATATTTACTCATGAGGAGCTGTGTTCCAGCACATGGATATGCATTCTAACACGCATAGAGTTAGTTCATTGAGTAATTAAAGATATGAGTGAAATACTAAATATAATTTACAACTTGGCGAGGCAGTGGCGCAGTAAGTAATGCTGTCGCCTGACAGCAAGAAGGCCGCTGTTTCGAACCTCGGCTCAGCTGGCGTTTCTGTGTGGAGATTGCATGTTCTCCCTGCCTTTGCCTGGGTTTCCTCCTGGTGCTCCGGTTTCCCCCACATTCCAAAGACATGTGGTACAGGTGAATTGGGTAGGTTAAATTGTCCGTAGTGTATGAGTGTGTGTATGAATGTGTGTGTGGATGGTTCCCAGAGATGGGTTGCGGCTGAAAGGGCATCCGCTGCATAAAAACGTGCTGGATAAGTTGGCGGTTCATTCTGCTGTGGCGAACCCCGGATTAATAAAGGGACTAAGCCGACAAGAAAATGAATGAATGAATGAATGAATTTACAACTTTTAATGCAATGCCAAAATAGGCAAATGCAAATTGAACTGTGCAAGTTGTAATGAATGACTCAACAATATATTTAGTATTGCACCATCCCTAATATATTTATAGTACAGTAAACAAACTAAAACACTTTTGTCTTCAGAATATATTGTCAATATCTAGTAGGGTGATATTTAAACCTTTTGTAAAAACTCTGACCTTCATAATTCATTAGCCAAAAGCTTTAAGTAAATAGTTTTACTGTCTATTTTGGCCTTATTTCAGTGATATAAAAACACATAATTTTTCTAACAAACCATATCACTTTAATAAATGTATATATATATATATATATATATATATATATATATATATATATATATATATATATATATATATATATATATATATATATAAATAAGAAGTTTCAACAAAATGTGATGTCAAAAATCATGAGTTAACTGAATAAATTAATAATGGGTTAAATTGAATTTTAAAACAATGTCCTGCAAATTCCCTGTGTTCCACTGAACAAACAACGTCATGTGGTTTGGAATGACATGAGTGAGAATAAATGATGACAGAATTTTGGGATGAATCATTCTATTAAAATATGCATAATGTCTTTGTGTTAATTTTGGCATCACTTGAAATAACCTGTTGTTTTGATGCTGCATTTTAAACGAACACATAATCAGCTTATGCTCGACAACACTATCACTTCACACATGGCCTGGAGGTTTGATTTAATCAACACCTTGCAGAGATTTTTATTTCGTCCTGCAAAGCTTATGAGAAAGTTGTTTGGGAGAGGAGATACTGTCAACACAGGTGTTTTGTTTATTACTTGACATTGATATTTACATGCGATGCAGCTAGAGTCTAATATGGTAGCCTGAAGCTTCTCCTACCATGAATAAATGCTTCATCCACATGCCTGAGATACACTTGCACGGCATCAGCACATTTTAGGCCTCGGAGGATTGCTGTGAGTTAATTTAGGCAAAATCATAATGTAGACGCTGTAGGCTCGAAATTACACCAGATGTAGTCATTTCTAGCAGAAATGCAGAGTAAATGTGATAAATAATCCTGAGAATTTATCATTTTATTTAGGGAATGTGCCATTTTAATATCATAACAATGAAGAAGGACCATTCCTGAAAAATTAAAAATCACTTTTTTTATTTTAACAAAAACAACATAATTTCCTGAAAAGAATGCTAATTGACAGACTGTTCAAATATTTAAAGAATTAATGCGAATACAATTGGTTTTAATGGATGATTCAATTACTTCAGTTTCGAAGACATCAGCTGTTTCATAACTGGTTAAATTGCCATTCTTAGACCTCTTGAATTTAATAATTGACCAATGAATCATTCATTTTAGATGTCCTGCTACAACTATAATTTTTTTAAAAAGAGCTACAAACCTATAAAGGAATCTATTTATATTTAACGTAAACATTGCTCTTTTAAATCACCCTCACTAAGTAACACTTTATAATTACACACTATGAATCATCTATTAAGCAATAGCAAATAGTTAGGTCATTGTCTGTTAAGTATTAGCTCTACATTAACAGACGCTAGTAAGCAGTTTATAAATACAGCTAGACACACTGCATTCTTGATTTATAACTTAAGTGCATTTACAATGTGCTAAATATTTGTATTTTCATACCTTGTTATTGATTCATTTAAAGTATTGCATTATTTACAAACTACTTATTTAATAAATCAAACCAAAAACAAATCAAATCAAAGCACTTTTATTGTGACATTATCAGCAGCACGTGTGCTATGATGAGTGAAAAGCTTAGGTACTGGCTCCAGACAGTACAACATACTCCTCAAAAAATAAATAAATAAAAAACAGGACAATGCAAAATTGACAGCGATATGTACAATAAATAGGTGTCCTCATAGCAGTATTGTTTCAAGAGGTTAAAGTGCAGTGCATGCTACATATTGATGGTGTGCAGTGAGGGGTATGGAAGAGTCTGTGTGAGGTGTGTTAAGTGTTCATCAGCCTGATGGTCTGAGGGAAGAAACTTTCTTTCAGTCGGCTAGTGCGTGACCGGATGCAGCGGAACCGTCTGCCTGAGGGTAGCAGAGAGATAATAATTTAATGGAGATAATAATATACCAATAGTTGAGATAATAGAAATAATAATAGTTGGTGCTATTTAAAAATCAATTAGAGTGCATAAGTAAATTATTAATAAAATTTTTAAACAAACATTTATATATTTTATTATTCAGGCATTTACTAATAGCTAATTGTATGTTAACAAATGCTTTATTAAGTCAACTTTATCCAGTTTTGTGACCTATTTTAAAGTGAGGGCTATATATGATTTATAAATGACAATTAAAGACTCATTTCTATTTATTTATACAAATGAAATTGTATCAAGTAAAAAATTAATCTTTGCAAACTTACCAAAAATAAAATAACTGTGCAGTTTAAACTTTGCTAAATAACTTTGAAATGTTGTATCATAGTATATTGTTAAATTAATATATTGCTGTTGTTTTATCCAATTTTATTTAATTGTCTGTATTTATAATTGTATTTTGACACTCTTGTTATTCTGCAATGTTTAAAGTTTACAGTAATTTTATTTTTAGATAAGATTGCAAACAATTGTTCATTTGAGGCTAAGTATTTACTTTTCATTAATAAGAAATTTATAAGGCATAAATAGTCCTCATTAGATTTGGTCACAAACCTGGATGAAGTTGAGTTAATTAAGCATTTATTAACATACATAGTAGCCTTTACTATATGCCTTAATAATAAAAAAAAATCTAAATGTTGATTTGAATAGTTTATTAATCTTTTACTAACTTATTCTGAATTATTCTAAAAGCCAACAACTACTCTTAAATAGAAAGGGTTTGTAAATAATTAACAATTAATGAGTAATAAAGTATGAAACTACAATTATAAATTTGCTTATACGTCAAGAATACAGCGTTTGTAGCTGTATTTATAAACTGCTTACAAAAGTCTAAAAATGTAGAGGTCACGTTTAACAGATAATGAATTAACTATTTGCTATTGCTAAATAGATGATTCATAGTGTGTAAATATTAAAGTGTTAATGTATATTTAAAAATATAGATTTGACAACTAAATCAGCAATGACTTGAAAGACATGTATGTATACAGGTGCACAAAGACAGCCACATCTACTGGCCTGGCATGCATAATTAATAATAGACTGTTTTTTTTTTTGAGACCATGTTTGAGTCATTTTGACAACATTGACCATGTTCACATGGAAATTCGATTACATCAAATTATTTGCCTTAATATTCATTCATTCATTCATTCATTCATTCATTCATTCATTTTCTTTTTAGGCTTAGTCCCTCTATTAATCTGAGGTCGCCACAGCGGAAGGAACCGCCAACTCATCCAGCATACTGTATGTTTTACGCAGTAGATGCCCTACCAGCTGCAACCCATTACTAAGAATCATCCATATACTCTTGCATTCAAACACATACAATACAGATTTAGCTTACCCAATTCACCAATAGAGCATGTCTTTGGACTCTGGGGGAAACCGGAGCATCTGGAGGAAACCCACGCGAACATGGGGAGAACATAAAAACTCCACACAGAAATGCCAACAGAACCAGCCAAGGGTCGAACCAGCGACCTTCTTGCTGTGAGGCGATCGTGCTATAGACTGTGCCACCACGATGTCCTGCCTTAAACGTAATAAAAATATAATATGATTAAATTGTTTACATGGGTTGCTTTTTAGGTGTTTTTTTCCATGATCCTGTTTTACATGTTGTAGCGCATAGATTGATTAACATCCTTGCATCACACTATCCACATTTCCTCCAGAGTTTCAAGTTATTTTGGGTGTTTCATTTTTAATTTGTTGACTTTAACTGCAGTTCGGCATTTTCACTTTCATTTGGGAACATTTCATTTATGGTCCCAGTGACAAACGAGGTACTGGATTCGAGTATGCGGCTGGAAGAATGTTGTTTTATGGAATTAAATGCCGCATGTCGTATGAGAAAAAAAAAATCACAATGGTGTCTGAGGTCCTTTACTGTCTCGGTAGGTCCAGAGAATAGTGTCAAACAGCTGTGTGATACTATCCTGTCGCAAAATGTGTCTAAAATAGGTAATAATAAAAAGGTAATAATTTGATTAAGGTGTTTGCATGTTTGTACTGCGCTTCAATGATGCTACTAAAATAGGCATACTCAATGTCCTCATTCGATTTCTGTTTAGTTAGATTATGACTTTAATTGGATTAAGGTTATCAAAAATCGCTGTTAACTGTACATGCTAGACTCTTAATCAGAGTATTGTCTTAATCTGATTAAAATCGGATTATTGGTGTCCATGTAAACGTACTCAGTGTCTTCTGTACACTAAACTTTTCAAAGATGAAAATCAAAGACTTTGTTAGAACATTGTTAAGTAAATGCTGATTTAGTGTTTGAAAAACAACTAAAAGTATAAAAAAAATTTGCTATTTCCTTTAAAGATTAAGGGCCCTATCATACACCCGGCGCAGTGTGGCGCAAGACGCAGCACAATAGTCTTTTGGTAGTTTCAGCTTGGCGCAAGAGTCGTTGCGCTACACTGTTTAAATAGCAATTGCATTAGCGCTCATTTGTGCGCCCATAGGCGTTCTGGTCTAAAAAGGAAGGCGTTCTGAGGCGGACCGCTGGCGCGTTGCTATTTTGAGAAACTATAATATATTTTTCATTAGACCAAAACTAACCCCCGGCGCAGAGTTGCGCCTCGCTTACGCACTGCTTAATACGCACAAGAGAGCAATAGGCAAATATCTTTACATATGAAAAAAATTAAATATTAAGGATATATATAGGATATAATAAGAATAGATATAGGATATAAATATAAAGGATTAAAATATTACAAAACATATTATTTTCTAGCCTACATAAATATGAAAAACCACTGCTTTTATGTCTTCTTCATCTCGGGAGGCTTTTTCAGTTCATTCATAACAATTTGCTTTTGTATAATGTTATTATTATTAGCAGTATTATTTATTATATCCATATTTATATATTTTTTTTATAAAAAACAAGCTTAGATTTGCCCACCTGTCAGGTTTTAACCGTATGGGGCATGGATTTGGAAATAACTCAGTATTTTGACCACACTTGGTCATTATTGTTCATTTATTCGTTTGCTAGAAATTAAACTGAATTTAGAAATAGTTTTTAAACAAATCTTTGCGCTTAACAAACGAAATTAATTATTTATAGACTAATTGATGTCTGTGCATAAAGGTTTCCCTATCCAAGAGCGAAAGTGAAAGTGATCCATTATCTCTCATTCTCACGCAGTAGATGCTCTGTTTAACAGTTTTCTGTTAAAAAAACTGTCAACTGTTAACTGTTTGCTTGTAAATTGCTCCTTTTTTCCACTTAGACTTACTTTGCGTCCTGTAAATAGCGAATGCGCTCTTGGCGCGACGCAGCTGGGTCTTAAAGGGAATGGGAGATGAGACTCTAATTGGTTTATTCTCAAAACACACCTTTAACTCATTAAGAAAATAAACTCAACCCTTTTAGCCCATGCGCCTTGGCGCAATGCGCATTTTCCCGTCCGTAAATTAGCAAAAATGCGTTCTGACACGACCTGAAAGCACTTGCGCCCTGCGTTTTGCGCTCTGCGCATGGACCGTCAAAATAGAGCCCTAAATGTTTTGAGTTTTTGCCTTAAGTATAACAAAGATTAGAGAGAGAGAAGGATGGTCCAATAGCTTGGGATTTCCAAAGCGCAATGGTGCTAAATGTCTGCACACTGTCCACGGGGCTATCGCTGCTGGCACATTTGTACTTCTTTACATTTTTGAACAAACCACAGTAGTGACATACATCTCAGCCCACAGTAGATTCCAGAATAAGTGTCTGAGGTAAGGTTGCTCTCAGCATATCACATAACAACAGCTGACACACTCAAATTCACATCTCAAAAATCACCAAAACACATTTTCAAGTATAAATAACTATTATTTGACACAATGACAGCAGTATTTGCCAAACTATAGAGTGTTTTCATGACACGGCACAATGGAGAGCTTAACATGTCACTGAACCAAACAAAATGTGCATATTTTGCTCATTACGGCTGAAAAAAATGATCAATTGTCATGTTTTAGGCTGTACTAATCGGTCAGATGAACAAAAAAATAATTTAACCAACCAAATACTGCAAAAAAAAGTTATAACAAATCAAGCAGAGCCTGTTAAATTCAGCTTGTCAAAATATGTCACCTTATTTGCTTGCAAAGTCATTCTCTGCAGTATGTGCCCAGCAGCTTGCACTTGTTTTTTTTTTTTTTTTTTTTGGGGGGGGGGGGGGGGGGGGATTATATTATATATATTAACTCATTTTCTTGCCGGCTTAGTCCCTTTATCAATCGGGGGTCGCCACAGCGGAGTGAACCGCTAACTTCTCCAGCAAGTTTTTAACGCAGCCGATGCCCTTCCATCCGCAACCAATCTCTGGGAAACATCCACACAGACATTCATACACTACAGACAATTTAGCCTACCCAATTCACCTGTAACGCATGTCTTTGGACTGTGGGGGAAACCGGAGCACCCGGAGGAAACCCACGCAAACGCAGGGAGAACATGCAAACTCCACGCAGAAACGCCAACTGAGCCGAGGCTCGAACCAGCAGCCCAGCGACCTTCTTGCTGTGAAGCGACAGCACTACCTACTGCGCCACTGCTTCGCCCCATATATATATACTAATTACTCACACTTTTTGTTCTTCATGTAAACTACAAACCCACAATAAACCACCAAGATCCTGGCTTGACAGCCATATTTACAGAAATTAAAACACAGGCATGTTAATGCTGTCTGAATTTCAAAACAATCAATACCAAAAAAAGAAAGAAAAAAAAAAGATTTCCAAGTTGGATTCTAAGTGGACTGCAAAAAATATCAAAATACTGGCATTACCTATATGGAAAATAGAAAATTATAATAATAATAAAGTATTGAATACAAACAATTGTACTCATTGAAACATTGTATTGCTGTGAGTTGAGAACATTAATTATAAAGTAGAAATGCCTCCCCTCTCAGGAGGCACTTGCTCTTCACTTTGCGATCGCGTTGAGCACCTGCCCCTGTAAGGGTCTGTGCTCTGTGCACGGGATTGACACACACACATAACGCGCGCAATGACAGGGCAGCCGGAGCGACTCCCTTCAGATTCAACAAGCATGTTCGCGTTCATCAAATCTGATTAAACTTAGCGTTCTAAAGAATGGCTGTATTTCACAAATTTTGACACAACAACGCGAAGCATACACTTTCGTTGCGTTTAAGGAGGAAACACGTCAAATCTAATAAAACATGGAGGGCATTGGAATGTCTTTGACAGCTTGTGACTTCATCTTACACTTTCTGAGTACATTTACATGGGCACCAATACTCTGATTTTAATATGATTAAGATAATACTCTTATTAAAAGTCTATCATGAAAGCAGCGATTTGATTATCTTAAAAGATCACCGAGTCATGAAATGCGGAGGTTTTTCTTTCCATTCACCATGCGGTATCAAATTCCATTAAAACAGAAGTCAAAATTTAAAAATGACACACCTGAAATTGCATGAACGTCTGGAGAGCCTGGTAACGCGACATTAATTGTTTTATCCTGAAACTTACCTTTAAAAAGTGCTTCCTTAGTCTTACCCATATTTGCATGTTAAACACACGTCGACCACATTAATTATTAATTATTTATTTCAAATTAATCGCATGTGTTAAAGCACTAATTTTGACAGCACTAATATATATATAGTTTATTTATATTAGTTTTGTCACCCCTGATATTTGTCATGATTGCAGCCATATTCTGCTAACCTTTCAAATCAGCAAATTCATTTGGAAATATTTAGAATTTGGAAACATATAATGTGGGCACCCCACAGCCTGTAGACACTTCTTATAGTCAGGGATAAGTGCCTGAATTTTTGCTGAAGGCATTTTGGGCCATTCTTCCAAGCACATTTTTCAAGTTCGGTCAGGTTTGATGGGTGTCAAGCAAGGGCCATGACCCTTTTTTAAATCAATCCACAGATTTTTGATTATGTTCAAGTCTGGAAAGAATAAATTACAGTTAATTAATACTAATACTTAATGTAGCCATCACAGGTAGTAACTGTGATAATACATGGTAAATTAGTGTTCAACCATTACTGCCTCATCTACTCTGATGCTTTATGGTGCTATATATATAATATTGCACTTATCTTAATGCTGGAAAAATGTTTAAGATACTGACCTACAAATACACAGAATGTCTGTCTTATTCTAAACACAAAGTTGTGAAAAAAGTTTTTAGAATATACTGGCCCTTTAAAGGAGCCAGATGTTGGATTTAATTTCCTTCTGAGTGCTCCATTCTCTGTTTAGCGGTTCAGATACAGAGTCTGATGTTTTAAGCCATAAATATGAATCTATAATGAGTAAGTAAGATGTTCAAATGTTTTTGAGGGTGTGTATTGAGTTATATTGTTGTTGTCTTGAACTGTGTGCTTGAAGGCTACATTGTTAGCTAGTTAGCCTCCTCATATAACTTCCTACATTACTTTCATTTAAGTATATTTATTCATTGGATATTGCCTATTTTCATAATGTTCAGTCTTTTTGGCAAATAACAGATTGTATATACATAAAAACCATTAAATTCCAATCTCCTCAGTTAGCCCTGCTGAAAAATCCAGCTTAAACCAGCCTGGTTTTAGAGGGGTTTTGGCCATTTCCAGGCTGGTTTCCAGCCATTTTAAGCCTGGTCTTAGCTGGTCAGGTTAATGGTTAATGACCAGCCAAATCCAGCTAAAACCAGCTTGACATTCCTGGTTTAAGCTGGATATAGCTGGTTTTGGCTGGACTCCCTGCTTGGCTAGGCTGGTCAAGCGGGTTTAAGCTGGTCATCTCCCAGGTAAGACCAGGCTGGAAATGGCTGGAAACCAGCCTGGAAGTGGCCAAAACCCCTCTAAAACCAGCCTGGCCGACCAGCTAAAACCAGCTAAAAGCTGTTTCCAAATGTGAATTCCCAAAGACGATAAAAACGTTTGTTTTCTTGAGCTTTTTAAAGTAAATAATAATAAGATTGGAGCCTTTGGATTCTGTGTTGCCGACTTTATTTTAGTTTTTTTTTTTGTTTTTACAATTATTTTAAACTTTTTTATTGTGAATTGATGCGTGTGCCTGTTTTACAATCATGTTTCTAACCATATCTTAAATAAGTGTGTGTGTTCTTTTGATATGCTACATTACTTTTTTTTTTAGAATTATTTGATACTTAACAAAACTTAAGTGTCTTTTTTCTTTTGCATCTTTTTATGTTTTTAACCTTTTAGTACTTTAACCTTGTAAATCAGGAGTCAAGTAATGCCACATTAGAGCTTATTCAAAGGTGAGTATTATACAGTATATGAACGGGCACACATTTAAGGGCGAAATTTTAAAATCTCTCTCTTAATTTTTGCAGAGGCTCAATGAAGTTGACTGGAAAACATCATATGAAGTAAGTAAAAGTAATATTTCTAGAATAAAGTGTTTCTTAAATAAATTCATAAATCAGGTGATTTGTTTAGTTTTTATTACCACAGGTTTGGAACAACATGAGGATCAGTGCTGAATGATTTTTTTAATTTTTTGCTTTGGATGGAGTTTGTTAATTAATTTATATTGTTGTTTTTTTTGTTTTGGTTTTTTTTTGGATATGTGATTGTGATAAATGTTGGCAGTTGCTTAAATGTTGTCAATGTTGTTCCTGGAGGGCTGCAGCCAGCAGAGTTTGGTTCCCACCCTGCTTCAACATTACCTGTAGACTTCTAATAAGCCTCAATTAGTTTGATCAGGTGTGTTTAATTGGAGTTACCGCTAAACTGTGCAGACCTGTGGCCTTCTGTTATATGTCAGATGGCATTTAAATGTTTGACACCTGTGCTATGCACGCAGCATGTGTTGTTTATTAATTGAACCTTTTTGTTTCATTGTAAATAAAAAATGTATTGATATCTGCTGATTTCTTTAATTTTGTTGAACATTTTCTGTTGTATACAGTATTTGTTTGCTGCCAAAACTGTAAAATACACTTGTCTGGATAATTTATATGCTTTCTAATTTAATAACACTTAAGAATACTGATTAATTTTAGTAACACTACAATAACTCTAAATAACATACCATTAATGTGTAAGCAGTATAATGCTGTGAGTTGTAACACTGCAGTACAGTAATTAACTGTAAGCAGTTTCCAGTTAGTTACCGCTACTGCTCTATTACAGTAATTAACTGACAACACTGTTGCCAGCTGCTCACTGTAATGGTTCAGTTACAGTAATTAATTGGCAACACTGTTGCCAGCTGCTCACTGTAACCAAACCATTACAGTGAGTAGCTGGCAACAGTGTTGCCAGTATTCTACTGTAAAAAAAGCCTGGTAAGGGCTAACAGTGTAGAACACTGTATCATGTCTGAGCCTGAACTCCTTGGTAGATCTGGAACTATACTTTGGGTCATTGTCCTGCTGAAACATCCAACGCTGTCATAACTTCAGGGTTAGACTGATTCCTGAACATCGTTCTTTAGAATCTGCTGATACTGGGTGGAATCCATGTGACCCTTAACTCTGACAAGGTTTCCAGCATCTGTGCTTGCCACACATTCATCCCCACATAATAATGGACCCTCCACCTTATTTTACAGTAGAGAGCAGATTCTTCTCCTGGAATGCTGTGTTCTTTTTCCGCCATGCAAAGCACCTATGGTAGTGGCATCTGTCCACAGTATATTTGTCCAAAATGATTGAGGCTTGTCCAGATGAGCCTTTGCATACAGTACCTCAAATGACTATTCTTTTGGCAGAATGCAGAAAAGTCTTCTGCATAACCTTCCATTGAGCTGCTCTTTGTAAAGGGTGCGCTGAACTGTGGAATGATGTACAATCACATTATTAGCAGCAAGATGTTCCTGGAGCTCTTTGGTGGTGGTCTGTGGTTTGTCTGTGATTATTCAAACCATTTTTCTCCTTTGCCTTTCAGATATTTTTCTTGGTTTAACACATCTTTCCTTCACAAGAACTGTTCCTGTGGCCTTCCCTTTTCTGATTATATTTCTGACTGTGGAGATAGAGACTTGGGATAGCTATTTTGCATTCTTCTCCTAATTCATGTTGGTGAACTATCCTAGTCTTTAGCTCATCCTGAAGTTCTTTTGAGGTTCCCATGTTGCACAGTAAAGCTGCGGTCACATTGCACTTTTTCCCCCATAGACTTCCTTTTAAACGCACACGAATGTTTCAGACCGCAAGCTCGTGCGACAAGTTTCCCAGTTCGCTAATTTGGAAAGTTTAAGCTTGGTAAACACTGACCTGCAAAATCACATCACATGACTGTGTGAGACCAATCGAAGATCAAAACATGACCTCTCTGGACAGAAATTTAAAACATGGACCAATCGCTTACTTTTTTTAATGTCTAATCATCTTGTTTAATCCCACCTCTTTTCACAGCGCAGAACTACAGAATTCTACATGTTCAAACTCGAGTGACCGCATCTTTAGGATGAGCACAACTAGCAATCAGCTATCTTAAAAATCCTTTTTCATGATTGGGTGCACTTGTGTTGGTATTGTTAGGGTTTACTGAATCACTCAAATCAATTTTGTGTTGTAATCAATCAGCATTAAGTAACTATGTTTTTAAATCCACACAAAAGAGAAGGTGCCCAAACTTTTGTATAGGCTATTTTCAGTTTCAGTTGAATTTTACATATCTCATACTGCTACACTACATATTTCTGTCTGAAAAAAATGCAATTATCTAGCTTTCTCTAGAAACCGAATGTCATTTCCCTGCGATCTTCTCTCATAAAGAAAGAGCACATTATTATGCAGCCAAGGAGGGGTGCCTACATTTTTGCATAAGACTTATGCCAATCTTGGCTAACTAACCAAAGCATGAAGAAAAGTATAAACATTCCATAGTGTAGTACATAACACTTTTAATGAGGAAGAGTGGCAGGCAGAGTGATATATATACATACACAACCTTATATCTGTAGGTATGTGTGACGTGACAAAATAATAATTGGAGGAGCCACTTCATCATGGCTAGTCTAACAACAATAACTCATATCTAGATAAAGTCATAAAGCTGTGCTTATGCTGACGTGCGTATGCTGTGCGCTCCCTCATTTCTCATCTTAATTAAGGGAAACACCTGCTGTATGGACAGCAGCCAGTGGCCTAATTGTGTCAAAACGTGCTGCTTTTGGAGGCTGCGACTTCACAACATCCACTGTGCATCTGAACTGGGATCAGACACTAGTGGGTGAGAATGTTTTGCCCCTTTCTCAAAGGAATGCAATAGCCTTTTGTTTAAATAACACAAGTCATGCCCCAGGCCGACACAGTGTGCAAGCCTCTCTGTCGTCTTTCATCTATAAATACCCCAGCCACAAACCGCTGCACCCTCATTGGGCCACGGGAGGGAGTCGAATATCAGGGTTTCTATAAATAGATAGACTGAAATTGCATTTTTTTACCACACGAAGGAGGGTATTGAACCTATTTGATTTAACACTGCAATTTATGCATGAAGCAAAGTAAAGAATGAAGCACGAGGCCTTAATCAAAGCCAAATTCTGGTAATTTACCTCCATTAATTCAGTCCATGAACAGAGTATCACCCCCACCTTATAATGTTATAGGTGTCACATAGTTAAATGGACAACAGGCATGGTTTGCAAGCTTAAAAATTTCCAACCTACAAGAAAGGTAATTGCATAGTGAGTGAGAAACTAATTGACCTTCGTGTCACATGCCTAAACGAACGTAACGAGCAGTGTGACTGGATGGTAATGAGCTGCGTATGCTCTACATCTTTCGAATGTGACGACCTCCATGCCTACTGCTATGAGTGGGTTTGAAAGAACGCTTCACAAAACCATTAGCAGTCTTTCTTTGCTTCCTTTTCTACTCTGTTTGTGCTTTCCCTCATATTTTTTCCATCATTACATGTTTTTTTTTTTTTAGGTTAAAAGGACATGTGAGAGGCAGTGGTTGTATGGAGGAAAGAAGCATCAAGCTGCTTTTATGCCGACTCAAGACTGAAGATATTTTGTTGAAAAATAATAAATACAGGCCATTTACACATTCACGTCTCCTTGAAGATGCTTCACCTCCGGGGCCATTGAAAGTATTGTTTGTGTGCAGTTTTTGAGGTGAAAAGAATATTTTGTTTAGAAACAGAGACAGCAAGCTCGGCCTTGAACTGTTAGGCTCTCAAAGACCCACAACCTTTGGTGACTGAGCTAACAAATGCATCTAAACTAACAATTTCCACATTTAACATTTGCAAGGCTATTGAGAAAATGTACTAGTGTTCAGTAAATTTATAAAGTATAATATTTATTCATTTATAAAGTGAATATAATATTTAATATTACATGATATTCAATCTAAACGATTTCAAAATTGTATAAAATGTAATATTTTAATAACTGAGTGTTAATAATTAGATATTAATAAATAATTATTAATAATATTAAATTTTTTTATTGAATTCACTTAATTTATTTTCTTGTCGGCTTAGTCTCTTTATTAATTTGGGGTCGCCACAGCGGAATGAACCGCCAACAACAATCCAGCAAGTTTTTTTGGGGCAGCGGATGCCCTACCAGCCACAGCCCATCTCTGAGAAACGTCCACACACACATTCACACACACACTCATACACTACGGACAATTTAGCCAACCCAATTCACCTGTACCACATGTCTTTGGACTGTGGGGGAAAATGGAGCACCCGGAGGAAACCCACGCAAAGGCAGGGAGAACATGCAAACTCCATACAGAAACGCCAACTGAGCCGAGGCTCGAACCAGCGACCCAGCGACCTTCTTGCTGTGAGGCGACAGCACTGCCTACTGCGCCACTGCTTCACCCTCAAATTCACTTAATTTTTTCATATATTTTGTTTATAATGTAATGTTTCAGTATTGACTGGTGGGTCCCAAATGGTGGGATTTAGTTCTTCACATCTGTCAATCACTAGGCAATTGAGAATATGTACACGTTGAAGGTACAGCATGTAATTTTCACCACTAGAGGGTGCATATTTACAACAAACAAAGGTGCATTTGATGACGCTGTGAATGAGAGTATGTTTCCTAGGGTTGGGCGATATTGAACATTTTTTTTTTTAAATTATTAAATATTTTTTAACAATACATTTAGGAATATTAGGTTTTTTTTATTTAACCACTTTATTTTAATTACCAACATTACTAAGGCAAATAGTTTAAATAGTCAAAAATATTTATTTAAACAAAATATCTGATCTCTTTATAATAAAATAAACATAAGTGTTAACGAGACTCTTAAACTTAATAAATAAAGTGTTACAAAGTGTGAGCAATGGTAAAGTGGAAATAATGAACAATCAAAGCAAACTTTAAGGTTTGAATATTAATGACACAGTAAAACTCAAACTCTGTAAACAACACAAATTATGATTATCAAATCTGACCTTTCAAGTAAAGGAACTAACCATCATTATTTAAATACATACTGCAACATTACAAATTGTGAAGTTGAATGACTACATTACACCCATGCTAAAAAAACTTTCAGATGAGGAGCTAGTGGCTGGGATGCACAAGAAAAGAAACCAAAAAGCCAACATGACAAACTTACACACTAAGCTTATTGTAACTGCTTCCAAGGCATGCACCCAGCAGCCACATTTTTATAAAACTATAGAGCTTCATACAGAAACTACATACCAAATCTTTTTTTTAATTGATATTAAATCTATGATATGATGTTCGGTCAATAAATTTCGATACTGATTTTATCGCCCAGCCCTAACGTTTTCATATTTTTTATAAAACCTAACTGGAAATCGAGGATGTGTGACATCATTGTCACGGTGACAAATGGTCTGTGTCACTAGTTAAAATGATATATTTCTCTGTATTTGAATGTTCTTCAAACATTTGGGAAAATGTAAGCATATACAGTGGGGGCAATAAGTATTCAACATGTCATCGTTTTTCTCAGAAAACATATTTCCAAAGGTGCTGTTGACTTCAAATTTTCACCAGATTTTGGTAACAACAAAAGAAGCACATATATGAAAAGAAAACAAATCTAATTAGTGTACAACTAAGTTATGTGTAATAGAAATGAAAGGATGCAGAAAAAAGTTTTGAACACATAAAGAAGGGGAGGTGTAGAAAAAGCAGTGAAAGCCCTGACAGCAGCTGAAACCTCTTAGAGGTTATCCAGAAACCCTCAACCTCTCCTCATTGTAAATTAATATCTGCTGCTTCAGTTCAACAGCTACATTAACAGGATGATGAAGATGAAACCAGAGTGGACATTTTAGCAAAACAATGATACAAAACACAGCCAAGGAAACATGGTTTCAGAGAAAGAAAATCAAGCTGTAGAATGGCCCATCCAATCACTTGACTTGAATCCAATAGAAAATACAGAATAAAGATCGGTTTAGATTGACAATAACCACAGAACCATCATGATTTTTACACTCTGTCATAGTCTGTGAAAACAATCACACCTGAGTAATTCATGTGACTTCATTCTACACATGAGTCAGCAAAATATATAAATATGTGTTCTAGTGATCTGACGGACAATATAAATATTATTATGATGATAAAAATATATTTTTTTAAATAATGACAATAGTCCTAACTTTATTCTTGTATACTTTTATGTTTCACATTTACTTCTAAATTATTTAAGTGTAAATGTTGGCAATAATTTATGCTGTTTCAAAAAGTGTACTGATCAAATATAACAAAAAATGTAATGTACACTAATGGTTTGTAAGTTAATCTCAAAGTTTTTGTTTATTAATAAGGTAAAATAAAGAGCAGGCCTGATCAAACCAAATGCGCTTTTACGTTTCAAAAACGTGAAGCACACCACTCCGCCCTTTGTGTTGACAAGAAAAAAATAAGTATGATGTGCTTTATTATGTCACAAGTGTTTTTTGCATGCGAGTTTTGTTGTTGATATTGTTGTAATATTTATAATATTGTGATATTCAAGATTTGTAACGTCACAGAGCTCTGGAAAAGTTGAAACAGCAATCACTAGTCTCTCCTCCATCTTTAAAGGTCTCCGTAGTCGCCATGACAACACAAACACTGCTGTCGCCTCAACGGAAACCCCACCTCTTCTTTTGTTTGATTAGAGAATGAAAAAGACGTGACTGAAATAACGCAAAACAGTTGAATTTTGTTCAAAATCTCGCTCTGTGTGATCAGCACCTAAGCCTGCATTAAAAATTAATTGAATTTACATTTCAATTGCTATCTGCACTTTGAGAATCAAATAATTTATAAATACAGGTAAAACTAAATTTAATACAAGTTGCTCTTGATGACACTTTCTTAACTAGCAAGAAATAAAAGCATTATATACAACCTCTAATCCACAGCCTCTGCAAATGATGCTGAGTGCATTCATAACAGTCTAGACTATTATTTTTGTGTGAACTATCCCTTTAATAAAATCAACCCAATAGTTTGGGTTTCATACAGTAAGACCACCCAAGTTGCTGGGTTGGTTTAGCCCAAAATGTGTTCTGTCCTATATTTACCCAGCCACTGTGCTAAAAACATCCCCTCTTTTTTGGGTTGTGTTTTCACACCGTTTTTTTAGAGGGTTGCAAGTGTTGATTTTGCACTCTGGCTTGAACAAGTGGAGCAAGTTCTATTCTAATCTGACCACATTTCCCCCGATGCATCTTTCCATTGAAAATGAATACTTTAAAAACAAACTAAACAGGTTTATGCAGATACAATATGATAAAATGTGTGCATGATGTTAGCCATGGGCAGATCTGAGATACAGTTGCTTTAAATCACCAGAGGAGCTAAACCCCAAAATATATTCCTATTCTCCTCTGAAACCTGTCTGTGGAGCCGTCCACTCTGCATGAACTCTAATTAAAGGAAGATGCTCCAGTGAGACCTTCCCATGCAGAGACATGTTTGTTGATCCCGGATGCTGGAGATTTTCACACACCTCTCACCTCACTGAGATTTGAACCTTGGGGGAAGGAAATGCAATCTACAGCCTCACACGTTCGCAGTGGAAAGAAAGACAATGTGAAGTGGAAAGACAGTTTCATCTTGGCTGAATGGGACAGACCATCATCATTCACACATCCTCATGTTGTTTCATATCTGAATGGCATGCCAAAACAAAAGGTTAAGTCAATGTGGAGATTGCCAAGGTACATGGAAATGAATGAACGCTTTTCAGAGAAACCATTCTCAGAATGAAAAACCTCCTGAGCTGTGGCTTATCAATCAAAAACAGTACAAAAGTAAATTTAGTATCTAGTACACAGGTTATATAGTATTAGTCTTGAAAATTTGGTTAGTACTACTTTTTATTAACATACATAGTGTAGTGTGCAACCGATTGCTAATTAAATGTTGTCAGTGGTGTAACCTATTACATTATTAGTAGTGTATTACTCATCTAATAATTATTTAGACCAGTACTTCCCAACTCTGTTCCTAAAGACACACCAACAGTACACATTTTCAACCTGTCCCTAATCAAGCACACTTGAATCAACTCATGCGAACATTAGAAGAGATTCAGACCTGAAATAAATGGGTCAGATAAGGGAGACATCCAAAAAATTTATTGTTGGTGTGCCTCCAGGAACAGGGTTGAGAAACAATGATTAAGGCAATGTATTCTTACAGCTTTTGGATTACTTACAGATTACTTTTCGACATTGAAAAGAACACATTAATGTTAAAGATTGTGGAATACTATTGCAGTTTTCAATTTTAAGTACATATGAAATCATTTAAAACATATTTTCTTTTGGGGCAAACAGAATTTTAAGCAGCCATTAACTTAGTGAAAACTGTCGTTTGATTGTGTCATTACCATTTTAAATTCAGAAGAACAAAGCTGATTTGAAATAGCAATTTTCGTACCATTATAAAATGTCACTTTTGACTGATTTAATGTGTAATTCTGGTGTATGCACTTGTACATGCCTCTATTCAGCTAGACCTGTGAATGGTCTTTAACAAAATATTAGCTATTCACTTACTGTCTGACACACTTCAGGCGATGGCGTGAGGGTCAAAGGTTAAGCACTCATCAAATTATTGACAATAATGATATCGCAAATGGGAAGTCAAGTTTGTTAATCTTCTGCAGAGGTGGGGTAAAAATTGACTTGAATAATTGCTCCAAATTGCCTTGTAAATCTAGCAGGGCTGTAAACGAGTATTGATCTTGTTTAAGTGGTGTGCAAAGTGAGCTCAACGGCAATCAAATTAGGCAGGGGAACGGTCGGAAATGCATGTGCTATGATGTAGTTCTTTATAATCCCATTGACTGCAATAGACCGTCTGAAAGCAATACAATTGATTGGCCTGTGACTGATCACATCCCCTTTTTTGGCAGATGAGATCTCTTGCTCGGGCACTTTGCAATGGAATCGCTGTAAATCTGTAGTAATTACCTCATAATGGAGTGTCCATCACTGACCTGATAATTGTGAAGAGGGCTAAAAGGTTTAGGCTGGGCTTTTTACAACACAGCATTAAATGTCTGGGTTTGGAGGATGCCAGTTTACTTCCAGTCAGCATAATACACCATGTCCTTGTCTATGTAAGAAAATACCATTCCAGTTTATTTTCTACGTCTCGTTAAACACATCAGCAAAGTCATTGCAAGAACTGCACATTTTAGCTAGACATTGAACTTGACAATTGTGAGAACATCCACATCTGTAATTGGGTAGTTAAGACCCAAGTCCTATGCGATTTATTCTCTTTCACGCACAAAGAGTCAGTCTTAATGAACAGAGATATTGCCCTCTCCAGAGCCCCCCGTATTTCTTTCTGTTCCTGTTGGCCCACATTCAAACAGACACTCAAGAAATTACTGCAAGTTTTCTCACTAACACAATCATTGCTGAAAGTATTGTGTAATGTTTCTCTGCTAATTTATTAGCCTGAATACAATAGATAATTGTATAATTATTAGGAGTGCACATAACTTTATAGAGTTCAGTTCTTAAAGGAGATCCTGTAGATGTTTACCATCCTACATTATGGGTGTCAAAATTAATTGTTTCTTTAATGCACAACGATGCAGACGCAGATGACTTGGTATCGGTTCAGAAGCAGATCATAACCAGATATTATGCATTGACATCGTACACACTCACTGGCCACTTTATTAGGCAAACCTGTCCAACTGCTCATTAACGCAAAATTCTAATCAGCCAATCACATGGCAGCACCTCAATGCATTTAGGCATGTTGACATGGTCAAGATGATCTGCAGAAGTTCAAACTGAGCATCAGAATGGGGATGAAAGGTGATTTAAGTGACTTTGAACATAGCATGGTTTATGGTGCCAGGCGGGCTGGTCTGAGTATTTCAGAAACTGCTGATCTACTGGCCACAGCCATATCACCCAGCAGCTCAAGGCCGGTTACTTACTGAAGCTAAGCAGGGCTGAACCTGGTCAGTATCTGGATGGGAGACGACATGGGAAAACTAGGTTGCTGTTAGAAGTAGTGTTAGTGAGGCCAGCAGGGGGCGGTCAACCAATGGTCTGTGTGAGTCCTAATGCCCCAATAAAAGTGAAGGGGACACTATACTGTCTGTGAGCACCGTCTTTCGGATGAGATGTTAAACTGAGGTCCTGACTCTCCGTGGTCATTAAAAATCACATGGCACTTCTCGTAAAAAAGTAAGGGTGTAACCCCGGTGTCCTGGCTAAATTCCCTCTCGGCCCTTAACCATCATGGTCTCCCAATCATCCCCTTCCACTGAATTGGCTCTATCACTGTCTCTCCACTCCACCAATAGTTTTCCTGTGGCTTTACATTACATTACTGGGATTTTCATGCACAACCATCTTTAGGGTTTACAAAAAATAGTCAGAAAAGGACAAAATATCCAGTGAGCAGCAGTTCTGTAGGTGCAAATTCCTTGTTGATGTCAGAGGAGAATCTCAATACAATAGACTGCCTTTGGGATGTGGTGGAACGGGAGATTCACATCACGGATGTGCAGCCGACAAATCTACAGCAACTGCGTAATGCTATCATGTCAATAAGGACCAAATACTCTGAGGAATATTTACAGTACCTTGTTGAATCTCTGCCACAAAGGACAAAGGCAGTTCTGAAGGCAAAATGGGGTCCAACCCAGCACTAGTAAGGGGTCCTTAAAAAAGTGGCCGGTGAGTGTATATCCTATCTTATATGTCATGGTAACATACTACGGTGAGAGAGGCAAGGGCAAGTAATTAAAATACTCCAACTACTTAAGAAGCAGACAGCTGTGTACAGTTTTACAGACTGTGAGTCTACTTTCACTCACACTAAAAATATAGTAGAACCCAGGACCCCCTATTTCACTGCTAGGGTGGAAATGGAAGCTGTAAAGCTCCATCTTTCTTTTTCTCTCTGTGGACCTTTGACCTTCTGGCAAGAGGTAATGTTTTCTCTTCTCGCAATTCCGTGGTAACTCCTTATATTTTAAAGTGGTATTTATTGCTTCGGCTGCTCAGTAGCTGAAGAATACAGCACAAAATAATAAAAAGTAAGGTAAATTCCTCTCTTTGGAAATAAAGAAAATGAAAATGTTTTTGACTAAACATAAGTAATGCTTTAACACTGAAAATAAAAAGTAATCAACCTATAAAACTATCTTTATTTATTTATTTATTTATTTTTTGGAATTAAATATAATAGACATTAACATTTGTCAAAGAGTGCTGGACCCCTGTGTGAAAAGCTCTTTTGATCAGCTGTATTACAACATTGTTCGAAATTTTGACAATTTTTTCAATGTCCACATCTCTGGATTTATATGATGGATAGCTATACGTATACTTTTGGCAACAAAACAATAAGTACACATACGTAAAATACATTTCAAATTTGAAAAAAGGGGCGTTTATGAATATATGAATATAGCAGGATGGCTGTTCAGAGCAGTACCAAGCAACATCTCTACATAGGCTTATCTTTTAAGGACCTGGTAAATCGCCTCCATGCCTCATATAAACTTTAAGCTGTTGCACTTTGCTTTTATTTTGCTCAAATTAAAGACCCTTTTGAGGGACGAAACAATAACAATGATCCTGACATATGTTCTGTTTTACATTTTTAATTTCTATAGCTTCAGAGAATCCAAAGGTCCACATATTGATACATAATGTTATGAGAACTGTTTTAATGTCAAGTGATGATTGAATTGCCTTTTGTTACAGTTAGGAGTTGACCAACAAGTGGGAAATGTTTACAAGCCAATGACATCACCGCATTAAAAATGGTCTTAACTACTTCTGTTCTGTTCAACAGAAATCTTTTGTTGCAAAGCCCTAATTTTGACGATATCAAGGGTGATTAATAGTTATATTAATGTCAGTTAATCAAGGCATCTCTAGTGGCAACAAAAAAGTGAACCAAACCCCTGAAAATCAATTGCTCTGTTTTGTAGTCCATTTGAATAAGTGTGAAAACTGCCATCCAAGCCTTGGTGTACACTAAATGAGTTCGTTTTGATTGAGACCCCAGAAAAGATGGGGTTTGGTCCTCTCTAAATGAGTTCTGTTGTGATTACTCTGCTATTGGGCTTCAATTAAATTAACATTCATAACCCTTATCTGAAAAATCTACAGAAGACTCTTAAAAAAGAAGGGTCTCGGTCTGTTTCCAAACAAACTCTGGTGTAATTACTTTGTTAGAACAGAGTGAATGCTGCCATCCAAATCTTGGTGAGCACAATTTAAAAAGACATGTCTTAGTCTGCTTCAAACAAACTGTGGTGCAGTTTGAAAGGAAAGACAGACTGAAGTATCTATACAAACCAAAAACGGGATGTAATTTTACAACATGCAACCAGTGGCATACCACACATCTGAGGAGCTCTCTGTAAAACTTAAGATGGGATGGTCTTAAAAGCAATGATGGCATGCATAAAAGTTTTCTTTGTGTCTTTTTTCCAACCCAAGCTCATTCTGAAAACGTAGCCCCGCGGACGTTTCTGGAGACCACGATTTACGTGGAGAGAGGTAACTATGGCCGCATTTGTTTTTTTCGAGCAAACGCTACGGGGCGGTGTGACGCCGCTCCTCTTCTTTGAGGCGAGAATGCGGCAAAATCCGAAAATGCGGTCAAAATCGGATGAGGGCTTTTGCTTTTATTTTCTTGATGGCTTTTGTAAATCGTAGCTTGGGTTTAGGGAAGGAGGAGGAGGAGGGTGGTTGGGTTGGCCGATTGGCCGGCCGCCCGGTTGATTGTTCAGTCATTCAGTCCCACAGTCGGACAGACGGTCGCTAAACAGCAGCCTACAGAACAGCTCGGGGCAAACAATGCGCACTCCCGAGTGGCATCCAAGACGCGAAAAACCGCGGCACAGCAGCCTCTTGCGGATTCGCGAAAACAAAAACTGCACAAATACGTACCTCCAGGACGTATTTCGCGGCCTCAAGAAACGTCCGCGGGGCTACGTTTCCACAATGAGTGTTGCTTTTTTCCCCATAAACTTCTTGAGCAGGCAAATGCAATGATGCTCATTGTAAATGAATATTTCGGTTTGTGCTGTTGTTTACTTTTTTGCCTGCAAGGAGATTAGATTTTGGATTGTTACCTTTAACATGAAATTTGATAGATCTGGTGTGAATCATGTCACATCACATCACATCACATCATTTGAAGTAACTGGTTTACCATCAAGGTTTGGTTTCCTGAACGTCAGAATTAGACCTTTCTTCCCCCATTACATTAAATCAAATAAGAAAAAGTACACATCACACACATCAGTGCTAGTTAAACACACATTGCAGTAAATGTTTAAGTGATGTCAGGTAATGTGAAGTAAAATCTCACTAAACTCATTGTTATTTCAATTACCACTTTTACCTCTAATCAGCTCAGTTCTAGAATCAAATCACTAAAGGTGCTTCTGAAAATAGCAGGGTGCTCTAGCGTCAAAGCACATCTGTTTTGAAATATCATATTTTCCAAGTTTACAGCTATGATTATCCGCACGTCAATCATCTTTATTTTGAGAATGATTCCCACATTTATATGCAGATATCGTGCAGTGGAGAGACCATTTGTCCTCTTAGCAGCATGAGAAGCAAAGGAATGAAGAACTGACTGGATTATATGTGGAATATAAGAAACTTCGCCATATTGAGAGGTACTGTGTGGGTTTTGAAGCACAAACACATACATTATTTTTTGACTGTTTTTTAATGCAGCTTCAACTAAGAATGCTCTTGTATTTAGTTTAAGGGTGTTTAGCAAACCTTTAGGAACTCTGTACAAAGCACGGACCAATAGTCCTATAATTCAGTCATGCTTTTCTGATGCTAGTTAGGCCTGCACACTAAACTGCATTTTCAAAACCTAAAGCACATTTTTCCCCATGTTTTGAAACAGGAGAGATATTCTGAGTAGGGTTGCACAGAATTTTCAGCTTGCGAACATGGCGTTTTAGATTTTCGGCCAAAAGACAAAAATGGTAAGAAATAGGAGCAGAAACAAAAAACTATACTGTGCCACACCACCCAGTGTGCAGCCCGCTGGTTTTACTCTCCCTCCAGCCATAGTCGCAGCAAAATTTCTGTTTTCATAGTTACATAGAATTATTGTGCAATGCTTTACACAGTGCAGCAAAAAAACGCTGTATAATAAAATATCAGTGTGGTCAGACTAATTATGCATCAAAATCAAAATATGCATTCGCGCTACGTAATTTTGGGCTCTATTTTAACGATCTAGGTGCAAAGTCTAAAGCGCAAGGCACAAAAAACTTTAAGAGCATGTCTTAATCCACTTTTTTTTATTTTAAAATACTGTTTGTGCCGAGGCTCATGGTCTAACAGGGTTGTGTTTTTTCTCTTAATGAGTTATGGGTGTATGGGTGTAAACCAATCAGAGTCTCATCTCATGTTCCTTTTAAGAGCAACCCAGGCTCATTCTGTAAACGTAGCCCCGCGGACGTTTCTGGAGAACGCAAAATAAGTCCCGGGAGGTACGTATTTGTGTAGTTTTTGTTTTCGCGAATCCGCGAGAGGCTGATGTGTGCGTTTTTTTGCATCTCTCGTGAGGGCGCACCATCGTGCTCACGCTATTTCTCGCTTAAAGCCGCCGGAGGCTGCTGTCGAGCGACCATCTGTCCGACTTACTGACTGAATGATTGACTAGGCGGCCACCCTCCTCCTCCTTCCCTAAACCCAAGCAACGATTTACAAAAGCCGTCTAGAAAAATAAAAGCCTTAGTCTGATTTTGACCGTGTTTTCAGATTTTACCAAATTCTCGCCCTGTTATGAACTTGTTCACTTTATTTTTTGGATTCTGTTTTTGTCTTAACTGATTTCTGGAACTGCTCTTCCCCGGACTCGAACCCAATCATAGCCATCGGCTCCACTCCTCGTCTCAGCACAGCTGACCTACACAACGAGCTAACTCGCTCCTTTTTCCCCATTTCCCATCCACAACCCTGACACATCTACAGTGTAAGGATAAAGAATAAGCCTCCCCCACTCGGCCTCTTTGCTTTCTCTTTAGTTTACTTTTACTCTTTACTTTACTCCTGGATAAGGAAACAGCATTGTACGTGCTCCACTGAAAACATCTATTAGTCTACTCATTTTTATTTTGTTTAAGCACAAAAATTTGTTTCAAAACTGTTTCTAAATTCAGTTCTAATTTCCAGGAAATGAATAAAAGAACAAAAATAACGAAGTGTGGTCAAAAAACTGAGTTATATCCAAACACACATCCTATTCTTATGCCCCATATGGTGATGCTTCTCAAAAACCCGACAGGTAGACAAATCCAAGCTTGTTTTTATAAAAAAAAAAAATAGAAATATGCAAATAATAAATAATACTTATACTATAATAATAACATTATACAAATTGTAATGGAAAAACTGAAGAAAAAAAATAAGATGATGCATGGAGGCAGTGGTTTTTATATTTACTTAGAAAAAAATATTTTTGCAACATTTTAATTCTTTTTTTTTTTCATATGTAAAGATGTTTGTGTATCGCTGCTTAAAGAGTTTTGGACCTGCTAACGTGCTCTGCGTTGGACTTTAGACCAGCTTCCAGAAGCCATGACTAACTTGCCATGATTAACTGAAAGCTGGTCTGAAGTCCAACAAAGAGTATTTAGCAGTTCTTCAAAATAGGAACAATACCAACAATGCGCCTAACACTCATGAGTCCACAAAATGGTGCAATTGGATTTGCTATTTAAACAATGTGGTGCAAAATGTGAAAATTAGGGTTGCGCTGGGCTGAAAATAACAAGTTGCGCCAAACACATCTTGTGTTTAAACATCTAAATAGATGTCCGTGAGGTCTGTGAAATTTAACAAACTTCTAACAATAGACAATCTTCTAACTAAAATAGACCGGAGTTAATAATACTACAAGTGACGTTTGGCAAATAGAAATAAAATGACTAGTCTATTATTGGACATTTATTAGATTTTGTCTGGAAGCCTGAATTTAACCTCGTTTTAGTATTGACATATGTTTGAACATCTATTACCAAAAAAAGACAATTGCTAACTGGGTTTTCAGTTTATCTGGATTAATGTACTATAGTTGAAAACACATCTAAATATATAACTAGGAAATTTATTTCTACCACTAATTGCATTTTTGGAGGTTGTCACAGTTCAGCCTTTTATTCTCAGAACTGTAATTTAAATCTCACAAGTTTCTTAATTATGAGGAAAAAGTATATAATTGTAAGAAAGTAAGTCAGAATTAAGACAAAGCCAATAAACTTTTCTCAGTTGGATTTTCTATATTTTACATCTTTCTTACAGCACTGAGTTTAATATTGAGCATTTCTGAGTTCATATTTCACTACTAATACACGTGAGATCTAAACCCAAAATTGCAAGCAAAAAAGGAAAGGATTTGTAAAATAAAATAACACAACTTCCTACTTCTACACTTAACCAATTAATGAATGCAGCAATGTTCAATAGCAATATTATTTTCAAAATCCTCACAAGCCCTCAGCAGATTGAAACACCTCTGTGCCAAAACCTAGTCTGAACCGCGGTTTCCCTGCCAATGATTCAGAATATCCACAGAGACAGCTGTCATTGACTGGGCGGGTTGGATCAGAGGTTATGGAGAGACAGATCAATCAGCACAGGAGAGATGAAACTGAATAGACTCCCTTTTCAGGGCACTATTGAACTGTTATTTAGCTTCCCCTCCAATGACTGCTTACACAATCCCTCAGTCAATAGTAACGCAAGATTCAATCATCTCAGGTTAGTCATCCCCTAATTAGATCCTAATGCGCCAAAGTGCTCTACTTTTTGGCAACAAACTGCCTCAAATATAATTCGTTTAGGGATTTTCAACATATAATATGCATGTCTTGTCAAGCATCTGAGCTCGAGGCTTATGTAAATGCTCAATTATTGAGGTTGCCACTGAAATCTGTCACTGTCAGGAATGACAAGTCTCGTGAACATTATATTTTATTTGTAAAATGATCAGACGATGTCCCTGAAGGAGGAAAACAAATAAAATATTCTCAATAAATCAAAGGTTAAGCGCATCATCTGCAAGCGGCAGGAAGGTTGAAAGGCGAATTTCCTTTAAGATTTTCTATCTGTTTTTCATTGACCCACATTTTCTGAGAGACGACGTCGCTATATCTCCCCAGCGTATCTCGCAATCAGTATAATATCGTTCTCATGAGCTCCTCAGCTCAGCTAACAATTGTCCTCTGTTGCAAGATGAAAACAGACAATATTAGCCGCTTTGATGGCTCTGCAGGGAGGACACAGTGAGTTTTAAAGCCCACTTCACCGCATGCTAGCACTTCACATAAACCGAAAAATGGCAGTAATGAAACACAGACAGCATTAGCTCTGGCAGAACTGCAGTGTATGCTGGGACAATGCATTGCCAAATGAATCCTCTAGCTGGAGTTGCATATTTCAATAAATAACGGCTGGTGCTGGAAAACTATTGCAAACTCTAATGTTATTGCTAGGATTTCAAAGATCAACATTCTGCAGTTATAGTGACTGGGCAGACCACACCATAAGTCGTGGAGAATTGAAAGTTTTTTTTATGGATGATAGTATCAACAACGTCTGCAATGTCAGCAAGTCTTGCCATGGGGTGCGTTTCCCAAACAACGTCATAACTCGTGGCTGAACTAATATCTCAGCAAACATTGCTCCGACGACAATGTGATGTAAGTTTTTTAACTATGCACAACTACTAATATGCACAATGAATAGTTTTGCTAAATTGTAACACTCCTGCATAAATGCTCAAATAATGTACTAATTATGATGTTCACACGATTACAATGGTATAAAGACGCTATATCTGACCTTTTAAGAACCTGATTGCCGTTCACAGCTTTAAATAATAAGTGTGATTATTTTATATGTATAATTAAGCTATTAAACACTTAAATTACAAGGCAATTTACAAACAACCAGAAAACGCAACGTGTCTTTTTAAGGAGCGTCTTTTTAACGGTTATCGGATGTTCACATGTTTGCTGGGATAGTGAGATGCATCGTTTGGGGAAAAAAAACGATATAGTGAAAAGTATTTCCTAATACCGTAAATATCTAGTAAAAATATCTAGTAAAATATTATTTATTATCATCATGGCAAAGATCAAATAAATTGATTGGAAATACGTTATTAAAACTATTAAGTTTAGAAATGTGTTAAAAAAATCATTCCATTAAACAGTAATTAGGGGAAAAAAATAATCAGGGGCTAATAATTCAGGGGGCTAATAACTTTAACTGTATATATATTCTCATTATTTTTTAACACATCTATAGTTATGCGGTGGCACAGAGTTAGACCTCTTGACGTCACACAGCAACGCACTTGGCATGACATCACTTTGTTGCAGAGATGCTATTGGTTAAATGCCGGCAAAGTAGAACACGGAAGCAGCTTAAAGCAGAAAGCGTGAGTATGTCTGCGGTCTGGAGGTATTACAAAGTTGATGACGACAACATTGCCATAGCAAACTTTGAGATACAGTATGTAATCTTGGGATTGCCTGCCGGGTGTTTTAAGTTAAACTGCTGTTTGTTTTTATATTAGATTTTTTTATATTTACTGTTGCACTAAAGTCCAAAAGTGAAGGATTTAGGTTATTTATTTCTTGATTGTTCAAGCTACCTTACAGAAGTGCTATGCTTAATGTTGAATGTTAAAATAAGGTGAATTAAATAAAAAATAAGGATAATCCTAAATCTGTTTCTTTGCACTTAATTATTTTTTATGTATTATGTAGAAGTATTGAATCGGGTTTCGGTATCGGTAGATACTGAAAATAAAATGACTCTAACTCGGACTCAAGAACAAAAAACCTGATCAGGACATCCACATTGTTTATTTATTAATATAAATTTTTTTTTTTTTTGAAAAGTCTATACCTTTACAATTTGACACATTCAAACCACTCCAGAAATGTTCTAACCAACAGGTCCATTTCATATAGGCCTACAGTACAGATAATATTTTTTTTATTATTAAATAACCTACTTTTAACAAAAAACATTATTGTATGCTATATATTTTTGTTTTCACAAGCTTTGGAGATGTAACGTAAATTCCGCTTTTAAATAATAGGTCACCTATAGCTTTTGTCATGATCTATGGCTGCGTTCAAAATGATATAAATGTAGAGAGAGATGTATGGAGTCAGTCTAGGGTCATATATACTTGCAAAATATATAAAAGTTTTGCAAACAAAAAATTAAATATTGAGCAAAATTACATAAATAAATGCAAATCTCTAAAAATCGCAAAGCAAAAATTTATTTTTGAGAAAAGAAATGAAAATGAAATTTTCAAAAAAAGAACAAGTAAAAATCAAGCAGTGTGAAAAAAATATCTAAAATATTTGCAATTAAAAAAAAAAAGATTTTATTTTTGCAAAACATTCTTTATAGCAATGCCTTTACAAAACCCTGCTGATGATACCAGATGATGTAGTCGCTTAAATGGAGGCAGGTCCAGGCCTGCCATAAGGCTGGTCCAGGCCCCACCCCCTTGTCAAATCATGACTACAAAGTGAAACATGCAGAAACGTGAAGTGCAAAGTGAAAACAGCATCGCAAATTCATGGTTGACTAAAAAGCCAATCAAAAGGAGCATTGCAATTGACTGGACAGGTTTTGTAAAGGTAATTGCAAATATTTTTGTTTTGTTTTGTTTTGTGCCGCTTGATTTTTATTTGCAGTTCATGTTTTGTTTGTAAATTTTATTTTTATTTCTCAAAACTTAATTTTCCTTTTGCAGTTCTTTATTTTCGGTTGCAAAATAAATGTTTATTACTAAAAAATACATTTTCGCTTTGCGATTTTTTTGAGATTGGCATTTGTTTATTTATTTTTGGCTCAATACTTTATTTTTTTGCTTGCAAAGCTTTCTTTTATTTCACAGGTATATACGGCCGTAGATTGACTCTATAGAGATTACTTTAATTATTATTATTTTTTAAATCATTTCAAGTTTAAATGTTGGAATGCAAAAAAGAAATAGGGCATTGGGTGATAATTGGGAATAGAACATAACCAAGAACTATGCTTCTAACTTCAGCTCTATAAGTGTAGTTGGTAAAGTACAAGTCCACAACAATTGTGGATTTGGAAAATGCCAATTCAATAAACTATGTTTGTAATGATGGAACTTGCAACCTTAGTTGGTTAACGACGGTTTTCAGAAACGTACCCCTGATCAGCTCCATGATGGCGCTACAATGATAAAAAGTATGAAATGAAAAGTATGACCCGTCAAGTGTCCCACATAACTGGCTTATGTAAATTAAAGTTTGGTGACTTGCTGGCATGATAACATGAAGAAAAGAAAAAAACGTGAACATGCTTGTAGTTTTCGACCAATAGTTGTTCTTAACATTGGCTCTCTTCAAGGTGCCAACTATGTCTCTCAGGGCACTGGTGTATCTTGAAAACCATGGACCAGAGGCTGATCGGAAAGAAACTTGAGTCTGTTTGACACATACAGTATTTGCTATTCATATCATACTGTATGTTAGATCTTCATGTTCTGAACTTTGCCTCTAGTTGTCTGTCAAACCGTTCAATAAATATTTAATATTGTCAAAAAAAACTTTCCATATTTTTTCCCCTCAACCTTAACAAACCAGTATTTTAGAATTAGTTGTTGCTAAAATATATTTTATAGGTCTAAAAAAGGATAAAATTCTGATTTTATTAGCTTGTAATATAAATCAATCATAAAATACTACAGACTACTAAAATGAAATGGCCATAATTTAGAGCATATTGAAATAATATGTCTTACTAATATTTAAATAGATAGTTTTACAGTCAAAGCTCTGTGGAGGACAAAACACAATGCAAATACAGTCCCTCGCTGTAACTTGATTCACTTTTCGTGCACTCACAATTATATGCATTTTTTGTGCAATTTGACAAGCTTTATTTTACAGCACGTTGTGTTCTGCATTCTGATTCGATGTAGACAGCTGTCAATCAATCTCCTCTGTGTCTCCTGTACAGTACAGAAAGCGTTCAGCTTGCCGAATTAACATAAATCTTCCATCGCTAGCTGTCTGAGTTTCAACAAGGATGCAAAAAGGGTTGTAACTGTCCAAAGAAAAAAAAAAATATCGTAAAGGGGGTTGCAAACCGCATGCAAACTTAGGTTTATATCAGGGTACACACACCAGAGCAGCAAGTCAGCAACTGACTGTGGTGTCCAGATACGACACTGTTCATATTTCTGCACACGCCACGACACATCTGAATTATTTCATTTTAAATAACATGCGAATGAGAGTGTCTGGTGGGAGTCGCTTCCAACTAGAGGTCTGCATTTTTTAAACTAAACCAGCCCAATTACAACTACAGGACCGACCAGATTTCTTGCGGCGTGGGAATAAAATTCCAAATAAAACACAGTAGCGGACGGTAACTTTGGTGTCATTTGAAAGAGAGCAGGCGGTCTAACAATATAGCGCGTCTGAGTCCAGACGTTATTTCAGAACAGCATATCTGTGATTTCCTCATGCTTTTTGAGAACTGATGCAGCTAGTGCTCATGACTGTTACACATCCTGAACGTGCAGTCTGCGAGCATATTATCTGCATAACGGTCGGCAGAGCGGGTTTTACCAACATGGAAGAGCAAAGTGAAGATTCGCTGACCTTCTGCAAGTCTTTTTTATGCATCATAGACGCATATGGAAAAAAAAATGACCCTTTGCGTGATGTGATAATACCTCAAAGTTTTACCCTTTAGCAGTCGCAGGACTGGAACCTCAGGTTTAGGGTGGCACTCATGTCTCATCACAAATGGGCAAAGAAAACGGACATTTTGCCTACAATCCTTGCACAACATACAGTTTTATCCGTTATCTCTCTCTTTTGTTAGTACCTAATTTAAACGTCAGTTTTTAAAAACCAGATCTAAATTTTGTGGAAACGGTCGGGTTGGGTAGAAAACAGGGCGGGGCAGGCAGCAGGTGAACAAAGGCTGAATAATACCTTGTGAGAGCAGGACTAAAAAATTTATCCCGTGCAGATCTCTACTTAAAAATGTCATGTGTGCAACACATCCGGTGAGGGAGCCCTTTAAGGATGGAGTCTGCTTTTGCTTTGTGGATCAGTGACAGCAGAAAAAAGAGAATTACACTGGAAACCAACATCATTTGCACAAAAGCTAAAAAGCTTTATGAATATTTGCTGACAGCGATGAATGTTAGGCCCTGACAACAGGTTTTGGTCTTTAGTTTCATTCTATAATACTGGACTTAATTTTCTACTAAAGTTTGAACTTTGAGTGTAATTAAACATGAAAAGTGTGAAAATGGTAATGGCTGTCAGAGAAAAGTGTATAAAGTGTGTAGTAAGGGGTTTTACAGCCTTAAAACATCTATAATAATTTTGGAAAATAAAGCTGACTGCTTTAGGATTTCGCCTATTGCGGGTTATTTTTAAAACGTAACTCTGGCGATTAACAAAGGATCACTGCATACAAAAAATGCACTTAAAAGCCTCATGTATCAAAATTTATCCACATCTCAAAAGAACTTTTCTTTAAAAAAGAAGTAAATATATATTATTTAAAAATATATATATATTTTTAAAAAAAAAACATTAAAATCGATTATTTAAATCTTATTTATTTACATGTAATCATGTAAAACTGTAATTGTTGTTGGAATCCTCTTTTACATCCCTGTTGATCCACTAGACTTTATATTCTTTGCAGCAGCTAAAATTTATCACATAAAATTTAGAACCTCTATTTTTTTACAATCATGTAACAACCGGGCAAAACATTTTAAACCACCAAGCAAAAAGCTGCATCTCTAAAAAAACTTAAGCCAAATGTCAGACAGACCTTGGTTCTGTTGCTGGAGTGTCTCGGTGAGGTCCTGTAGGTGCAGCAGAAGAAGACCTCCAGCGCCTAAAAGCAGCAGGAACCAGAAAGAGCAGGGGAGTCTCATGACTGTGGAGCGAAGGGACCTTCTTCTGCCTCCAAAAGCAGCCTCCAGCACCCTACACTCTACCCACATCACGGCCTGTGACGCACGGCCCTGACGGTGGGACCTATACACATTTACACACACACACACACACACACACACACACACACACACACACACACACACACACACACACACACATAAAGAAAAACACGTCAACACAGTGCCTTAGCAACCAAGGCTGTCGTGACTGCTTTAGTTCTGCAGGACTAGCTAGTTCGCATGCTTGTTGTCTTGTTACGAGTTAGGAATTACAATTGCTTTATTTCTTTTCTAGTAACCCATCCAGAACTTTCTAGCAAGTTTAGTGAACGATTGCTTTCCTCTCAGAGAGTGCTTCGACATTTTGTTAGCACCATTTGAGAATGACCATTTATGTGAAGCTGCTTTGACACAATCTACATTGTAAAAGCGCTATACAAATAAAGCTGAATTGAATTGAATTGAATAAGGAAGGCAGATTTAAAATGTTTTTTAATTATGAATTTGTCAAGTTGTTTTGGAGATTTCACTATTTCCCCATTCAGATGCAAAATACTTGGGCCTGTAAATGTTACAAATATGCTTCTTCTTCTTCAATGAATCATGCTGAAACATTTGATTGTAAATTTCTCTTGCAAAATAATTTCTCTTTTTAAAAAATAGAGCTGTTTCACAGTTTAAAAAAACTTTGAACAAAAAACAAATGAGGCTGGCACTGATAAATGCATGGATGAGATTTTAAAAACATTTTTTCACTTTGAAATAGCAAATCTTACATTCATGTACAGCAAGGTGATTATAGTTAATGAAAACAAACAAAAAAACTAGAAAGAAAGAACTAAAATAAAAATCTTTTTCGTTCTCTGAAATAGAAATAAAAATTTGTTTTTTGTTTATTTTTTTAAACTAGAACTGAGTCTGGATTATGGATATACAAAACTAACTTTAACTGAAATTAGAGCAAAAACATATTTAATATATACTATAGGCTTATTAGAAGTAAATCTATTTGCTTTGCGCAACCAGTTTTACAACAGGTGTTTGACTTGTATGGCACCTCAGAGTCTGTAATCTGGCCACATCAAAAAGCTGGTCCTCCTCAAGTCATCCTTGCTGTTGCTCCCATGACAAAAACAACGAGTAGACATGATAGCAGCATAGTGACAGCATTATATACAACCCGAGCAGAAAAGTATTAATTTAATTTAACACAACTGTGCCCAAAAATGTTTTTTTTTTTTTTGTATTAGTAAGTGTGATCGCAAACTAATTGTTTTTTTTTAACCAGATCTTCTAACTGGTTAAACCAATTCACCAAATCAAACACAATCAATTTAAATGATTTGCATCCTGTAACGTTAAGCACTTATCCACAAACAGCTTACTTTTTGGCAAGCCTGATACCCCGATAATACTGAACCTGTAATACTGTGCCTTATTATACTGTATATATTAATGGATATTACTGAACTGATAATACTGTGCCTGATATCCCGATAATACTGAACTGATAACACTGTGCCTGATATCCCAATAATACTGAACAGATAATACTGTGCCTGATACACCGATAATACTGAACCAATAATACAGTGCTTGATATCTCAATATTACTGAACCGATAATACTGTGCCTGATAGCCCGATAATACTGAACCAATAGTACTGTGCTTGATTTCTTGATGATACTGAACCGATAATACTGTGCCTGATACCCCGATAATACTGAACCGATAATACTGTGCCTGATACCCGATAATACTGAACCGATAACACTGTGTCTGATACACAGATAATACTGAACCGATAATACTGCCTGATACACTGATAACACTGAACCAATATTGCTGTGCTTGATATCTCGATAATACTGAACCGACAATACTGTGCCTGATATCCCAATAATACTGAACCGATAATACTGCTTATGCGTGATTCAGCAGATGGTGAATCAAACACAAACAGTACTTGACAGCCTGCTTTGAGTAAACTAAACTTAAACAACTGGTATGTGAATAAACCAAGGGCTTACATGGAGGATCTGGCAAGTTGGTTTGCAAAACTTAATTGTAAGAAACTTCTCAGATCATGGTGATGTTTTAACCTACTGAAATTATAGCAGACATATTTTTTTATATGTTGAGTCCGAACATGGAAAGATTGTCTCAAATGATCCGATTCACATTAAAGATCCGAACATTCCATTACTACTGTGTATCTAACCTCAGAGACAGCCTTGCACACACATTTTACTTAAGGCTGCTATCTTGTGGGCTGTTGTACTTGAATTTGATGATGGGTAGGTGTTGGAGGTAGATGGAAGTGTTCTTGTGTTTAAAAAAAAAAGTAGCCTGTCTTTGTTTTTTATTATACAATATTTACTCAGATGATTTTGAATCTTGTACCCAACAAATATCCTAATTTATAAAAAATAAATAAATAAATAAAACCAAAAAACTAAAACTAAAACTGAAAATAATACTTACTAATCTACAAGTAAGCATTTTCAAAACATAAAAACTAACAAAAACAAATACATCTACCTCTAAAAATGAATTAAATTAACTTAATTTGAAAACAAAAAGTCAAAATGAAATATGAAATAAAAACTAAAATTAATGAAAACTAATGTAACCTTGATGTACAGCAGTAAAACCCAATAAAACTAGGGACATGCAATATTGGCATTTGCCCTAAACTGCTTATTTGCAATGTAATTATCATAAAACAATTAATGGCCCAACATATTTATTCCTTAATTTAAAACCTTTAATGTGCCCATATGGTGCTTCTTACATGACCTTTCATGTTGTGTGTAATATAGCAGTTTATGAATGTAAAAGGTCACCAAACCAAGATCTTCCAAAATAAAGAATCCACTGAAGCCCATCAAACTGTGGGAATTTGGTCAAGGTTTGGTCATCTCAGACAAATTCTGGAAATCCTTAAAGATTCCCATAATCCAAGTTTTTGTGGTCTTTAATCATAAATTTGACATGGCTTTTGCAATTAAATTTGCCCTACATTGAAATTCTGGCAGCAAATGATTTTAGACAACTCCTGCATAGCGACTTCTCTTGCGACGACCGTCAAACAAAGAACCAATAGCAGATGACGGGGTTCCACTCTTACTAAACCTACCTACACTGTAAGTTTGGATCTGATTTGCAAAATACTAGTCTTTAGCCTTCAATGGATGTTGGTGAAAAATGTCTATTTTGACCATGAAACACTATATTTGTAAATGGTAAGCCTGGAAGGCACATACAGTATACAGTACCGTGATAAATGGTAACCTTTTGTTACTGTTGCATTAAAGTCGTAAATGTGTAAATGTAACACAAGGGTGCTAGATACAGTACAGTTCTTTATTATTAAGAATATTCAAGCAGGTAATGGTCATTCACAAATGCAAATACATGGTAATCCATAAGCTTAGTCGGGAAACAGGCAGATGGTCAATGCAGGCGGCAGACAATATAAACATTAGAACAAGGCAAGGATAATACATGGAGAGAAAAGACCAGAAACCGCTTTAAAAAGTTACAAGGTTAATACCAACTAGAGTCAGCAATGTCAGTAATTTTGAGTGCTGTTTATATGTTCCATGTAATCAGTTTTAAAGTAGCTCCCAGCTGTGTGTGTGTGTTATCAATGGAGAACCAGGACAGGTGCGTGTGTGTGGTGCCTGAAGGGAGTTGTAGTTTATATGGTGGCAGAATTGCAGTCTGAGTGAATGTGAATGTTCTCCAGCGATTTTTAAGGGTTAGATTGCTGGTGATCATGACAGTTAAAGGAGTTTGCATCCTAAAAAATTGTCTCACTTGTATTAATTAATATTTTGCAGATAAAAACAAAGAAGAAATATTGCCCATCTAAACCATTGCATGCACAGGAGATTTTGAAACTTCAGAGTCTGGCTGTTCCTCAATTTTCAAGAAGGCAGAGAAAGGACTTGCGTTCTTGTGAAGACTGGTCTTGCCTGGTCACCTCAGAAGAACGATCTCGGGAGACCACAACACAACACAGAACGCATCCTGTGACAATTGAGATTCTCCGTTCTTTTTTAATTTTTAACGTAAAATTATTTTAACATTGCAGCATTTATACAACGGTTTATTGTTTTTACTCTTTTCAGTATACATATATATAAATATATATAGTATATATTGTTATATATATATATATATATATATATATATATATATATATATATATATATATATATATATATATATATATATATATATATATATATGACATGCACAAAAACCAAATGTAGTTTGCACAATACAAATAAAATGATTTTAACACGAATTTCACCAAATAAACACCCTCTATTCAAATTTTAATGTTAATGTTTACTTTTACCATTTCGTTTAGGGAAACTCCTAAGATAAATAAGTTATATCTCCAAACTTTAATAATAAATCTATATGGAATGCTGCGTTTCCGACCTCCTTTATTCAGTTGCAATGACTTCTGGGACTTTTAGAGCGAGGTCTGTGCTTAAGTCTGATGTCGATACCAAAAACAAATCCGGAAACTTTCTTGCATCCTCCGTTGTTGCAGTCTTGAGTTTTGGAACTGAACATTGGAGATTGATGATGACGTTACACGAGAAACAACCTTTGTGTGCTATAAACTTAAGCATTAAACAAATCACAACAACCTGTACCATTTGACCAATCAGAGTACAGAAAACTCTCAGACAGGAGGGGCTTTAGAGCATGGAAAATGAAAGTGTTTTTGACCTTGGATGAGTGTAAACCTGCAGAAGACTTCCAAAATACAATGACCATTCTTTAAAATGACAAAAAAAGAAGGCTCTAAAATTCATAAATAAGATTTTTTATATAACACAAACTTTTTAAAACCCTGCTTGAAAAACACATATTTCATCTATTTTCAATCATAAATGTGCCCTCTTAAGTCCAGATGTAAAAAAATCGAGTTAATGTTCCTGAAAATTATTAGTTTTTCTCAGTAGAAAATTGAACAGAGCAAACTAACAGGCTTTTGTAAACGTGTTTTTTCTTTTGCATCTCACATACTACAATGAGCATGCATTTATATAAATAGTATGTTGTGTTTTCACAGATCTATCTGATGAATATTCTGCTGACAGCAAGGTCCCATTTCCCACAAGACACGATGCAAGACGCGGAATAAGAACAAGAGAAAGGGAGGCACATTTGTGCTCCGAGTGTGTGCCAGGTTTGCTGTTCTCAGCAGGTGAGAGCAGCATAAGGAATCATGTGCTCTGAGCCTATAGGGACCTGAAGCCTACACAAAACATCTTGCCCTGCCTGTTCCATGTGTATCTTCTACACTCTCAGAGATTAGACTGCCTGACTCACACGACCCACACAAACAAAAATTCTTATTACACACATTCATCATACAGTGCGCCTCGTGGAGCTTAACACCAAACAAATCTGGTGCACTGAGGAGGAAATTATAGACTGATGTGAATTAATTTGCTTTTAACATTATTAATAGGACTGCGTATAATAACATTAAATCCACATTAAGTGCCACTTTACCACAAACAGGCGACAAAATAGGGCCTGAAACTCTTTTTAAACAAATTAACTGTGAAAGGAAGTGCTTAACCTTTAGAAAATTATTGAAGTCAACCAGAAGGTCAAACTAAATTTTACAGGAGTTGTGATTTTTTTTTCTTGTAGATTTTTTTACTTTTCAACCAGCAAAATTCAAATAAACATCACAGTTATCAATCAACAAAAAGAGATAAGTATATTAGAATGATTTGTGACAGGGCTGGACTGGGAAAAAAATTGGCTCAGGAATCTGGTTCACTACAACAATCAAAATGCTACCCATCTATGCTAGATTATGTTTACCAACTCCTATTCTATAAAAGCACAAAAGCCATATATAGGAAATAATGAAAGTTGACGAATTAAAAATGTTTAAAAATTAATTTATTATTGTAATAAAATTAAAATCCATGCTGAAATTCCATCTTGTGAGTGCCTGTATGTTTTGAGGGAGCCTATATCAAAAAATTAACGTAACAAAAACTGCCTGCTGACGCACACAGTTAAGTTGATTATAGTTTTTCTCAGTGGCTTTGGTGCATTTCTCACAACACTATTTACATTTGCACAACAGTTAATGCATTTCTCAAAACAATTAATACAAACTGCAAAACCTAGCTGATAACCTGCAGAAGTGTGTCACAAGCTCAAAATGGAAAGTTCATTCCTCAAAAGCAAATATTGATTTCAATGAAAGTGTCATTGTCATCAAGATGAAAAGTCCTGACACTATTGTTTATAAAAAAGATAGTCAAATGGCTTTGTCATGATTTTATTATGACAGATTACTCCGGACATTTGTTCCAATGTAAAACAAGTCAGATTTTTGTGACACTTCCTGAAAATGATCAAGACAGCACTTTAAACTATGTGCACAGCAATTTAAAAACTTCAGTAAAGTTGGACATCACTGCATTTAGTGAGGTCTCTGAGTACAAGACATTGAATATGTATGGTTCACTTTTTTACTGCATTTGCTTTTTGCAATTCTTATTTATTCACAGCATTGTGCAAAATAATAAGCACACCCCTATTTATAACAAACATAAACTTCCTTCGGGAGAGCTGTGCACAACTGTAAACAATATTGCAGTACATATTGCAACTGAACATACAACACACACAGGTCTGTAAATCATTTATGAAATATTTCATTTTAGAAGACATTTTCAGGAAAATTTTTTTATTGTTTTATAAAATTAGCTTGACAAATTTTGAGAAGTTCAACATTTTAGTATGCAATGACTCAAGTAATGAAATGAGGACTATTAGTTTTATATGGAATGACTATTCAGCATTCACAGGTTTAGTTAATTTCGACTGACAGGACATAAGCAAATGATAATGTTATAAAGCAGCAGAGAGTTGTATGAAAGCAGCTGATGTATGTCCAAACGCATTAGCAATTTTTGGAAGGAATGAGAAACTGCTACCCCGATGTGCACAAATGACTAATTGTTTTGAGAAATGCTGTTGTGCAAATGTAAATAGTGTTGTGAGAAATGCACCAAAGAGACTGAGAAAAACTAATAAAATAAAGTTAAACAATAAAAACAATGTATCAGAGACCCTTAAAAATACAATGTTTAACTCAACAGTGAAGCATTAAAACATAGCTTTAAGATTTTATATAGTCAATCAAACGAACTTAAATGATTAAAAAATGCAATAAATATTTATTTAGACCTGAGCTATAAAACCAAATTTAAAGAAAACAGGTATTAGTTTTGCTTAATTTCTTGATAGTTAAAATGATATTTATACACAAAATTACCTAAAGGCAATGGATGGATAGATAGAACTGTACCTCATGAAAAAATTTCTCAAGTAACTAGTCACTAGCTACTTTTGATTTTATACACACACACACACACACACACACACACACACACACACACACACACACACACACACACACACACACACACACACACACATACAGTTTGTCAAAATTATTTGCCCCCCCATAATTTTTTAACAGATTCAGGAATTTTTCACAGTATTTCCTATACATTTTTTTTTCTTTTGGAGAAACTGATTAGTTTTATTTCAGCAAGAATTAAAGCAGTTTTTAATTGTTTTAAACCCATTTTAAGGTCAATATTATTTGCCCCCTTCAGCAATATATTTTTTTGATTGTCTACAAAACAAACCATCCTAAATGACTTGCCTAATTATATTATATGTGTGTGTGTATGTGTGTGTGTGTGTGTGTGTGTGTGTGTGTAAATACCATATTATGATTTTAAGGTTAAAAAAACGTTTAAATGTTATATATTTAATGATTAACAGCGGGAATGACTAATATGTACTGGGATAATCAGTTATTCCATTAAACAGCTACTTGGTTATTCCACAGCAGGCCCATAGCCAGCCTGTTATAAGGGGTCTTTTTCTCAAAATGTGGACCTTTTTTGCATTATTCACCTCATGTATGAGCAATTTATGTACAATTATAAACAATGTATTTGTGCACTTCATCATTGTTCCCTATTATCTGCTCTGAATTCATTCATTTGTCAATCTTTCTTCATCTTGTTAGCAAAACTCGTCTTTGAACAATTCAATTAGTTCCCAAAGAATGAAATCATTCATCACCTGTTCAAGTGGATGTACGTCAGGATAGCAGAAAATCTTAACTTCCATGCCATGATGACTTTATAAATACACAACATTCCCTCTCAGAAGCTCAGTGTGGTACCATAATAACTATTCGTCAAATTTCCTCACAACTAAATGTTCTACATCCACTGTAAGTGGCATCATAACAAAGTGAAAACAATTGGGAACAAAGGCAACTCAGTCATGAAGTGATTGACCATGTAAAATCACAGAGTGAGGGCAGCACATGCTGAGGCACACAGTGTACAGAAGTCACCAACTTTCTGCATCCAATGCTGTAGCTACTGTACAGTACAGACCTCTAATCTCCATGTAGCCTTTAGAGTGCTCCAGAAAATTACTTTATCAAATGGGTTTCTATGACCAAGCAGCTTCATCCAAGCCTTGCAGTGGTATAAAGTGCACCACTATTGGACTATAGAACAGTGCACATATGTTTTCTGGCCAATCACGCTTCTCTGTCTGGCTATCTGATGGACAGGTCTGAGTTTGGTGGTTTCAGGGAAATTGGTACCTGACTGACTGCATTGTGTCAAATGTAAAATTTGGTAGAGGGGGAACTATTGTGTTGCTTTTCAAAGGTTGCGCTGGGTGTCTTCATCTTACAGTTCCAGTAAAAGAAACTTTTAGAGCTTTAGCATTTTAAGACATTATGGACAGTTGCATAATCCCAACGTTGAAAAAGGGCACTAGTTTATAAAGCAAAGGTTCATAAAGACATGAATGAGTGATTTTGGGTTAGAGAAACCTGCCTGCACAGAGTTTATTGAATACACTTCTGAAAGTCTAAAATTCCCTGACGTGACAAACCTCAAATTATACTTTTAACTGGTCTCAAGTCATCAGAATAAATCAAAGCCATGCAATTACAGAAATTATTTGTAGCCCTGTGAATGTGGCTTCATTTGCTTTGCAAAGTCATTTTCATTTGCTTGAAAGCCTTTTCCATCCAGCACTTAAATGTAAGTGCTGCCTTTTCCACTGTAAAGCCAAACGGCAAGCCTTTGCCAGATAGAAAGCGGCCTTATCTTCTTCCCCACATCGAAACACCGAAATTGCAGCTTGATGTGTACAGTCGCATCTTTGCAGGCAATCACAGCTGAGGTGATGGAGGGTAGATTTCTTTAACAACAGCTTTGAGTAAAAAAACACCCCGTGCACCTGCTCCTTCATCCACGCCTCCTTTCCTTTTATCCGAGCTTGATTGCTTTTCCCTGGATTGGACCACTTCCCCCATTACCCCAGTCCCAGGATATTGCTGATCCCTGACCTGTATGATAGTGGGATTTAAAAAGGTCTTGAGTAGCACCAGGAAACCTGTGGATGAAATCTAAAGCCAGAGGATCTTCTGCTAATGAAAACAGCTCTTTCGGCAGATGCTACCCTGCCATTTAAGGGCTTACATTTGACTTCCACTTCTGATTATACTTCTTATTCAAACTCAGGTCAAAAGGGCTAAAACAAATCAGAGTTTTAAGTAATTATGGCTTCTATTAAGTGAGTTCTTATTTTGCCATTTTTTTGTCATAGAGGCTTTAATATTCATGTGAAATATGGAAATTAGAGGGTTGGATCTCTTTGAAGTTATTTTATTATTTATTAAGTTTGATTTAATAATCATTTAGCTTATTATCTTGTGATAAACTGTGCTGTTTGTTACACAGGTTTAGAGAAAAAATAATAATAATAAAATTAGTTTGAAAACTTTTTATAGGAATGAGAAATCAAAAGACTAATCATAATTAGTTTACGTTCCTCTTTAGGTTATGCATAGAAACTGTTATTTTATTATTTTCCTTGTAATTTAGTTTTAGTAATTTTTAGTTTTAGTTTAGTTCATTTGTACTTTTTGTATCTACATAAAGTATATTCATTCAATCAGTCCTTTCTTTTTCAGCTTAGTCCCTTTATTAATCTGGGGTCGCCACTGCAGAATGAACTGACAACTTATCCAGCATATGTCTTACGCAGCGGATGCCCTACTAGCCGCAACCTTTCAGTGGGAAACACTTATACACACTCATTCACACACATACACAACAGACAATTTAGCTTACCCAATTAACCTGTACCACATGTCTTTGGACTTGTGGGGAAAATCGGAACACCCAGGGGACACTCACACAAACACGGGGAGAACATGCAAACTCTACACAAAAAGCAGGCAAGACTTGAATCAGTAACATTCTTGTTGTAAGGCAAATGTGCTACCCACTGCGCCACCACAGTCCAAAGACATGGGGTACAGGTGAATTGGGTAGGCAAAATTGTCCGTAGTGTGTGAATGTGTTTGTGGAGGTTTCCCAGAGATGGGTTGCGGCTGGAAGGGCAAGTTCATTCCGCATGTTGGCGGATCATTCCGCTGTGGTGACCCCTGATTAATAAAGAGACTAAGCTGACAAGAAAATGAATGAATGAATACTCAAAGAGGATAAAATGACTGGTCTAAAAGTGGATGCAAAATATATGTACATCATCAGTAATGGTTAATTAATGCATTTGCATTATTTAAATAATCTACACATTTTAATCTTGTAATTATTATAATTTTTAGAGATACTGTCTGTTTTTATTATTCTTCTGTCATTTATTTCTCATTTGCTGTATATTTATTTAGTTTGATGATTTCATTAGGCTGCATTACAGGCTATTTTATATACAAATCTAAAATGCTTTGGCATTAAAGTTTGCTTTGAACCTGAAAGAGAGAGAAGCAGATTTTACCAGATTCTACCTGTCAGTTGAAATAATGGATTTCTTTTTTATTTTAACAATAATTTTTTCTTAGCCATAATAATTTTTTCTTAACAAATTATTGTTAAAAATTGTATTTTGTTTTGTTTGTCGCATATATTTATGTGATGGGGATAAATTTAATTGGGCCTCCACCGCAAGTATATTTCAAACCTGTGGGAAGCACTGTCAGTACAACCAATTTAGCTTATTCAATTCAGTTATCGCACAAGTTTTTTGCCTGTGGGAGAAACCAGAGCACATGAACATGGGGAGAACATGGGGAGAACATGCAAACTCAACACAGAAATGCAAGGACTCAATCCAGTGACCTTCTTGCTGTGAGGTGGCAGTACTAACCACTGAGCCATCGTGACGACCACTGTGTACTATTATATATATGTATGTATAAACACAACAGAAAGTTCTGATGACTAGTATAAAATATTGGTTTATGAATATTTATAATTTGTAATAAAAATATTCTTTAAACATCATACATTATGTAAGGTATAAAAACAAATAAATACTATTTCAGTCTTTGTGCCACTTGCCATACTCTTGTACTAATTTTTCAAATTTACTAGCAATTTCTATGTGGTTTTGTTTGCAATCTATTTTTTCTGCGCATTCGCTTTCTACAGCATCAAAATGTTTGAAAACCCCTGGCCTTAGTAAAGTGAGCCAAAAAGAAAAGCAATTTCAGAGGCAGAGCAGGTTATTACATTCTGATGAAAGACTAAGAAAACCTTTTTGTTTTTGTTTTAAATAACACTGGTAAATTACACACAGTTACACCAGGAATATGGATTAAGAAACTAAATAGGCTTGATTTAAATCGTTCTGTCATAATTTACAGTAGAGTCATAAGTCATATGATAATGTTAATGACTGGGTAATTCAGGTACAGCACAGTTGCCTGTTTCAATCAAGTTTGATTGCAAGTGGGTGGAAATTTAGAAGTAATAACCGCATCACAGGCTCACGAAGACCAGATGTGCTCAATTAGGTATCAGAAATTAAATCTCTGTATTTACATAAACAGACAAAATCAATTTTGACTCATTTGTTAGGACAGATGTTAATTACGAAAGATGCAAGGTTGTGTAGATGGACATAAATTGAGTTCTGCGCAAGTTTAATTATTTTTGCAAGACAATCAATTCTATAAAATTGAAACAAAAAAGTACAGCAAGCCCATTTACTCTAAAGAGAGAGGCAGAAAACTCAAAGCCTCCACCTGAACTAACGAAAACAAAAACTATTTATGAAACTAAAGAGCTAATTTGCAATAACAAATATGTGTAAGCAATAACTAATTGATTACAGTACATTTAAAAACTAAAAAAATGCAAACAAACTATATATATATATATATATATATATATATATATATATATATATATATATATATATACATACATATATATATATATATATATATATATAAATATATATATATATATATATATATATATATATATATATATATATATATATATATATATATATATATACACATACATACATACACACACACATATTATATATGATACTGTACATCCATTCATTAAATTTCCTTTGGCTTAAGCCTGGTTTATACTTCTGCATCAAGTGTTCTCTGCAATATTACTTCCAAAATGCTAGCTGACAGTAGGTGTTTATGTTCCTCTGTGTTTCTTCTCTGGTGTTTTTTTTTTTCAAACTATGGCGACCCCTGATTAATAAAGGGACTGAGCTGAAAAGAAAATAAATGAATGAATGAATGAATGATATGGGTTAATGAAACTAAACAATGAGAAGACTAGTTAAAAAGAGCCTTGAGTCTTACGCTACTGGTTCACCCAATCCTTTGAGCTCGTGTTGTGTGTAATGTCACATTAACATTCATTAAGGTGACAGATGGAGGACATACTCGGGAATCAATACGACTGTGAGCTCCCCCACCGTCTCTTTCCCCCATGTCCTTCCTTACCGAACGCACATTCATCACTGCTCTGAATATTACACCTCACTTTCACAATTATTACCCTGTTGAATCGCTATTCTGAAATTAGAAATGATTAAAACCATTGATCCAGTTTACGACGTTCAAACATAGCAACCGTATTGCATTGATTTGTCAACATAATCTCGGTGTAATCTTATTAAAAAAGCGGCGTTTGTCACCACATGCTTATTTTATGTTATTAATTCACTTTCAAAGGTAAAACCATTTTAGTGCATGCTGATGATTCTCTGTGCACGGGTAGTTTGTGTGCTGCATTTTAGCTGTTTTGAGATTTGTCCTAGAAACTTAAAGGGTTAGTTCAGCCCAAAATTACAAGTCGGTCATAGCTATGTCTGCGTCTTCATAATTTTAAGCACATTTAGAAAAATGCTGGATAGAAATGCCAAGGTACTTATTTTTAAAAATTGTATGCGCTCTTTTAAGTCTCTTTTTTCCCCTATGAAACAATATGCACATTAACTATGGTGGAAACACATTTAGCAAGCTTGATGATGTTGACTAACCACTGTATCTCAATAGCAGCATATCAAATGTTGTCTAAATATGTCTAAAACATCAGAGCAAAAGTACACTACCTGACAAAAGGCTTGTCGCCTATCCAAAAAAATATATATATGATCATGCCTCAATTATTAATTCTTTAATTAGGACAGTAAAGTCTGACTTTGCTTAGACAAAATTCTTGTCACTTAACAGAAATAATGTACAGTATAGAATATACAGTCATGGTGCAGTGGGAAAAGAATAAATATTGTGTATGACTCCCATGAGCTTGGAGGACTGCATCCATACATCTCTGCACTGACTCAAATAACTTATTAATAAAGTAATCTGGAACGGCAAAGAAAACGTTCTTGCAGGACTCCCAGAGTTCATCAAGATTCTTTGTATTCATCTTCAATGCCTCCTCCTTCATCTTACCCCAGACATACTCAAAAATGTTCATGTCTGGTGACTGAGCTGGCCTGGAGCACCTTGACCTTTTTGCTTTCAGAAACTTTAATGTGGAGGCTGAAGTATGAGAAGGAGCGCTATCCTGCTGAAGAATTGGCCCTCTCCTCTGGTTTGTAATGTAATGGGCAGCACAAACGTCTTGATACCACAAGTTGTTGATGTTGCCATCCACTCTGCAGATCTCTCACACACCGCCATACTGAATGTAACCCCAAACCATAATTTTTCCTTCACCAAACTTGACTGATTTTTATGAGAATCTAACAATAATAATTCTGACTTCAACTGTACATAAGAGATGATGATTGGCAGCTGAAAATTTAGCTGACGCTTTCACTCTAATGCCACTGTTTGTACCTATTGTGCTGGATTAGATCCTATGCTAAAGTTGGAGCTTATTATCTTTCGTCAAAAAGGCATTCCTATACCTAAAATTCCTATGAGTTCCTATGACTTGCAATTCAAATAGTTAAATAACTTCGAAAATGTTCCTCTAGTGCAAACCTCACTTTTGCAAACAAATAAACATGTTATACAATGTATACAAACTGCTTGTCCAAAAAAGAGTCACCACCTGGATTTAACTAAGCAAATAAACAAGATACTCCCATTGGATATTAACTCCATGGATGATTATTAGTTTTCAAATTATTAACATGCCTCAAGTAAAGAAAACATCTAAGGAGATTGTAAAACTCCTAAAATTGGGTTAAGAACTGTCCAGTGCTTTATTAGGAATTGGAAGGATTGTGGGAACTATCATATTTGAGAGCAAAATGTAGTCGAAATAACAGAATGATGGAGATCGGCGATCACATAAACATCTGGTGAAGTCAAAACCATGAAAAAACATGAGCATGAGCATTTCCACACACACACAATGCACATGAGACTTCACTGATTGGAACTAAACAGCCATTTAGCCTTTAGAAAAAAAATCTGTGCAGTTATTTGAAAAAATGCTTTAATTTGCTATGGAACATAAATATTGTCCTCTGGAGCAATAAAAGAAGATTGGTCTGGTGTGTGGTCCAGATTTACCCTGTTTCAGTGTGATGGGGCATTAGGGTAAGAAGAGAGGAGAATTTAGTGATGCACCATACAGCCTAGTGCCTATATACAAGCCTGGAAATAGTGCACTTGGTCAGGTCTAGGTTAAGCAACATTATGTGCCTAAAGAATCAGGTAAGTTGACTGCGTGAATATACTGAATGACCAGTATTTTCCATCAATTTTCTTCCGTGATGCCATGGTCATATTCCAAAATGACAATGGCAAGATTCATGGGGCTCAATATGTAAAATTGTAGAAATGGATTGGCCACCACAGAGTCCAGATGTTAACCTTATTGAAAATCTTTGGAATGTGCTGGAGAAGACTGGGCAGTGCTGTGTCTCTCCCGTCATCAATACAAGATCTTGGCCAAAAATCAATGCAATTGGACGGGAATAAATGTTGTGGTTGGGAATAAATTCTCTTTATTGTATGAGTCCCTCCTCTTATGGGAACCATCACAGCAGGTCAAGGGCAAGCTTTTTCTGGAAGTCAAATAATGATGCAAATACCCGTAATATGACTACCGCTAAACCTTTGATAATGTTTTGATAAATCCTCCCATAAATTTAGTTTCTGAAAAGGGAAAATTCTACAAATTTATATGCAGAAAAAAATATTCCTCAATGATTCCTTGGTTTACTCAACTTTTTTTTTATTTAAGTGGTTGTAAACTATTTATTTGGGCTGAATTTAAACAAATCAATTTGAACATTACTCAAGTTTATTCAAATTCAACAGATATTGTTTGTTTAAATTTAACACATATAAATAGTTTGAGACAAGTTTGCAGACATTATTTTTTTCAGTGTAAGTTGAGCCACACTTCCGCACTACTTTATTACTATTAGCATTTTACTCAAATCAGCCCAAAAATGTAGAGTATGAATAAAAGAAAAATCACTGAAAAGAAAGACTAAACCTGATACTATTTTTACAATGATTGGCCCTTTTGGGAAAAAAGTCACCCTTTTCTAGTGAAATGTAAATTGAAAGTGAAAAGCCTGCACATTATGCTTACACAAATGACTTGATTTTACAAAAAACTTTTCTTCCCTAATCATACTGAAATGGTGAAATAAATCACTCTCACTGCACCGACAGAAATCAATTGATCTTTATATAAATGAGATATGGGATGTCTTTGCATTATTAACTTGGCTATCAGAAAATCTGCTTTAATGCCCACTTGCGCATTTATCTTCTATACATTACATCAAAGGAAAAAAAGCTTATCCTTGAAATATTCTCCAACCCACTTCCTTAGGTATTACTAGAGTGAATGAAAGATGTCTCATTACAGTGATTCTTTCACACTGAATAAAAATGATACTGCAGTTTGCATGACTCACGGCTCATGCTTTCCAGTCATACAGGCTTTTAGGAAAGTGATTTCCAAAAAGTGCTTTGTATACACCAGAGAGTATTTAACCTCTAAAAAAAAAAGACTTTAATGTCAATCTTGCTAATCAAACTAATAAGATACTGTATTATCAACCCAGGCTCATTCTGATTATGTTTCCCAATATACATTTTTGGAGAGTGACAAAAACATCCCAGGAGCTACGTTCTTTTGTAGTTTTTGTTTTTGCGAATGCACCACACTTTTGGAGATCTCAAATTTCTCTTGCAAGTGCCATTCACACCTGCTCTTCTTGTATAAATCCACCAGAAGCTGCTTTCAACTGAATGACTGACCTTCCTTCTTCCCTGCTTTATAAAAGCACTGATTAACAAACTCCAACGTACATGGCAAGCCACTGGACAAACTAGTAACAGCAGAAAAGACGACCATGTGCAGCTACACTGAAAAAAATTTGGAGTAGGATTTACTTAAAAAAAGTTAGGAAAGTTTTTTCACTTAGAAAATGTGAGTAATTTCAATAGAATTCCCAAGTAAAAACTAAACACAAGGAACTGTAGCTTTAATTAGAAAATCTCAAGTAAAGTTTACTTGGAATTTCCCAGTAAACTGTATTGACTGTTTGTTTATATATTTTACTTAAGTAATGCTTATAAATGTTTTTTTTTTTTACACAATAATCCTAGTTATCTTATTTAAAATTTTGAGTAACCTTTACTTTAAATATTATTTGATGTTGTTGATGTATTTAAATGGTGGTCAACAAAATAACAGACATACATTTTACTTGAATACTTTTATTTCTATGAGATTCCTTAACAGATGAGAGCATCAGATGCACTATAGTGCATTTTACTCCAGGAAACTTTTTTAGAATATCACACATGCATTAAAATGCATAAACATTTAAACATATAAACATAAAATATACCTTTTTAAATATAACAAACATTTTACAAAAATCTCAGTTGCAGATATCAAATACAAAAGTGTGAAAGTGCAAATAATGTCAAACTAGTAGCTGCCTTTCATTAGGTAACTTTAATTTCAATAAGATTAAACTAAGGGAACAAAAACATCAAAAAATAAAAAAATAAAACTCTGCATTTATAGTCTCCAGAAGAATGGTTATGTTAAACAGTACTGTAGTTGAAGTTGTAGTTGTTTTCTGAACAACCTTTCATGCAAAAAAAAACAAAAAAAAAAAACAGTAAAACAGCATAAGTAGTGTAAATAAGTGCAAGTAGTGCTCAACTAGCAGATTACATTAGAAGCTTTCTATGCAAAGAGTTAACCTTTGGAGAGAATTTTAAAGCATCTAGGCCAAGAAAGATTTTCTGAAACACTTCAAATGTGTTTCTCAGCTTTGGGGGATAGCTTAGGTTTAGGGAGTAAATGCAGCCCATGAGTGAAAGACATGCATTTGTGAGATTTTTACATCCCAGCAGCACCTCAGTTCCCTCGATGACAATGATGACATCAGATCTACTGGCATCTTCCTCTTCTACAGATCTGCTCAGGACGATGATTTTCATGACATGACTGGCGAAGGTATCCTTAATCATGTCTCTGCTGACATCCTGTGAAATACACAAATCAGTGCAAAGTGGTTAAAATACTGTACAGTATCACTTTTTCAATTTTCCTCAATGGGTTCCTGTTCTGAGACAAACTGTCCACTAGTCTTCAGTATATTTAGCATTTTCTGCATATTTAAACCCAATATGCAGTTTCTTCAGCAGTATCTGTATGCTGTTAAGTAATACTTTTACATTGAACACAATAATGAGACTCATACACAATTATTACAGTAGATAGAAACATTTAGTGATGCTAATAAAGATAACACTGTACATTTAGAGTCAGGAGGGTGTAAACCTCTGGAAATGATAATTAGTGTAAATTATTATGTCTTTTGGGAAACATTTGAATGGTTTCTATAGACAATATATAAATGAAAGATAAGAAATATATACAAAATAACAATTTACACTGGAAATCCTGTCTAAAATTTTACATACACCTGACATTTAAATGTATGGTGCTGCCTTCTTGACCATCACTGGGTGTTCTATAAGTTTTGTAACAATGGTGTATAAGCCTTTCAATTTTCCTCAGTATAAAAACATGGATCTCAGCATCATCGTCAGTGCTTGACAGGGTTCAAATATGCAGAAAACAAATACAGTATATCAGTCAAACCACTACTGTCTACATCCAAAAATCAAGGAAAAATAGAAATGGATGTAGCTGTGTATGTAGCTAGCTAACTGCTAGCTGCTACACTAATTATTGTATATCCATGTCTGGACCCCGCCTCCCAGTATGACGTTAGATGACCCAAGACTTGACGACGCCAGGCCATGTAAGGACTTCAAACAAAGTCAGCACTAGACTAATAATTGATTATTACTTTTTCTTTGATTTGTTTCAATTTATTGATCATTCAACAATGTGTGTTTTGTAAAGCTGCCTTGTAACATTGTACACTGTAAAAAGTACTATACAAATAAATTTGAATTTAATTGAACTGTAATACCTGGTGGTCTTCAATGAGCTCCTCAGCTGATTCTCCAAGGAAAGACAGGAGGCAGCGAATCACAACGTCTCGCCTATCTTCAAGCCTATCTTCTTGCTGTTAAAAACAGAAGTAAAATGCAGCGAACATTAAATGTGTATACATCTACATATAACAACATATTTACAGAGTCAGGAAGCAGCATACCATCCCATAAGTGATTCACAATTGTAAACAAAATTTACATTTTACCTGGCTGAGTGAATCCAGCAAATGTCTAATTCTTATGCCAGCAACCCCACCCTTCATCTCAAACAAAGCCAGGAGTTTTGGAGTATAGAAGTCCAGCTTTTCCAAGAATGTACGCTCCAAGGAAATTGTGGTGATTCTTCTAAATTCATTCTTGATCTAAAACAGAAAATAAAATGTAACACAATCAAGTGATGATTAGAGTTGAGTGCACTGGTAAATTTTTGTATTGCACTTCAAAAAATTTATATTTGAAATCACTGCATATTATGCCAACAAAGAAAAGAAGTGAAGTTTACCTCAGATTCACAGAAAAGGGCTGGCCATCTCTCCATGAAATCTTTAACAGCAGGGCAGTCCTTAACTACTTCTGTTCTTCGATAGGAGAAAGTCTTCTCCATTTTCTCGCCAATGATGTTTTTGTTGTTTTTCTTCCTAATTTCATTAAGGAGATCTAGTCTCTCCTTCTCCAAACTTTCTCCTGTTTCCCCAAATGGAAATGGTGGCAAGTAATTTACTTCAGCCTTCCTAGGTCTTTTGAAGCCTTTTGGAGTAGGGTTTTCATTTGTCTTCCTTTTCTGGTTCACCTCAAGCTCTGGGCAAGAAAGCTGGCTACCTCTTAATTTGGCTCGATAATTTCCCATTTTATATTTAATCCTTTGTTGCCACCCATATTGTCCATTAAAGGACCCTGGCTCTTTGAGGCATGGATACTTTTCAATCAACATCTCCACTACATTCATAATTTGGACACCTGTTGGATATGCAGTGTAACAAAATATTGTCTCTGCTAGCGTCTCAAGGACACTACTTGTCACTCTATGATTGTTCAAGAGAGTGCCGTCCTTTTGGTAGGCTTTGTTTCCATCTGAAAGCAAGAGCTCAGTATCAAAGGAGAAAGTAGGTACTATAAACTTTGTTGGCCATCCTTGAGAACGGCATGATGTGGTAGTCTCAGAGGACGATAAAAGAACAGTGTCCTGAGATCCGCTGGATGTGGAGTCAGAAGAAAGGTAAGTGTCACTTACAGGAGTCAGCCCAACAGTGTCCTGAGAACTGCATGACCTGGCATCAGACTCTGTTGGTAGAGTTGATCTATTCATAGCAACCATATTTAGGGTGATGGGTTCAGTTTGTACTACTTTTAGAGTACATTTATCCTGCACATCATCTACTGAGTCCAAATTGAAAAACTGTCCCCCAAATTCCATGTCTTCATACATCAAAGTAAAGCATTCTGGAATACTGAATGTTTCTTGGATTATACTTTTGAGCTCCTGGAGAGTACTGGGGATGCCTGAGGGCAGAACCAATTTGCGAACATCATTCTCTCCAAAAACTAATCGCAGCTTTGCTGGGGTGCACATCTGCAACAGATACAAAAAAATAAATGAACAATTTATTACAATATGAATTAAGTACAATATTAACTTTGATAATCATGTACCTAAACAGAAGGAGTAATGTAGTGCTTTAAGGTAGTTAGTCGTCTTCCTGCAACAGTGTATGCAGCCAGAGGATAGTAGTCTACCATTTCTTTTTGCTCCAGTATCTGAATGTTGCCTGTGTGTTCCAACTCATAGCTCCTAAAGTGCTCGTTATACCATGTGCTTAGTAGTCTGACAACAAAGGCCAGTTCATTACAAACCAAGATAATCTGTAACACCTCAGAAAAGTCTGGCAAATCTGCAGTAAAGCCATGACATAGCAACATCCCTGGTTTGTAGTTGGTGCCTGAGAAGTGCATATTGTTTGCAACATGCACCACTGTGACATGTGGATACCTGTGTTGCACCAAATCTTTTATTCCATCCTTTAGCACATCCACAGAGACTTGTGAAGTTGTTGTGACTGAAAGTGATGACTTTGTCACATTTGAATCATGGAGATGCAATGCAACCATGAGCTGGTGTTTTTTTGCAAGGGACAGCAGTATGTTCCTGAAACAGCCTGTTTGTCTGACAATTTTTTTAAAAAAGCTATGTTTAGCTTCAAATCTCATGGTCCACAGGGCTGCCAAAGGACCAAATTCCTGAATAAGCTCAGGGTAGTGTTCGAGAAAGTGGTGTTTGGGGAGGAGCTTTTCTTGAGGAAAAACTTCCAGATATCTGTTTCGGTGTTCAGATATTAAAGTGGCAAGGTAGCAGATGCTCTGCTCAGTATGCACTGGGGCCACTGCAAGTTCCACGATGTCTTTAAGGGTCATTAACATCTGCCATACTTCATCATCCTCAGGTACTTTCAAACCTATTATGAGAGGCAACAGACGCAACAGACACCAATTTTCGTGTGCATTCCCTCCTACAGTTCTTTTTGTGGCAAAATAACTAGGAATCACATGTGGACGATTTGTTTGGTCACTCCACTTATAAGGGAACTGTTGAATGCAAGTATTGAGCTCCACAAGAGAAAAATATCTCTTCTTGATGAAGTCTTGAAATGACAATGCCAGTTCCAATGGAACGACACCTTCAAGAAGGTCATGTAACACATCTGGTGGGTAACCAGATGTTACATGAAAATGTTGTAGTTTTTCAGACAGTGCACACTGTTTTTTCACACCATAGCAATGAGTGGAAATAGGACTTGACATAGCCGTCTCAACATGCAGAGTGTGCTGCTCTTTATCTCTCCTCTGAAAAAGTCCAGATCTTACATCTGTGGTCTGAAACTGGGACCTTTCTCCAAGACAAAATCTGCAGACATTAGATCCTGTGAAGTTTTCAACGAATCCTCCCAAAGAATGGGCTCCCAAATTATCAGCCACCACGCTCACCACAGTGCCTTTCATGATTTTTCCTAAACTTGGAATAAAAATACCATCTTTTTCCAAGCTTTGAAGATCTGTCAGGAGTGGCTCTAAAACTTTCTGATATCCAAATCGCTTTGTGTCATCTGCTTTGCACAGAATAGCTAAATTGATAGAAGCTAGTGTTGATCATGCATGTGCTGGAAAGTTTCCTAACACCCAATAGACGGCCGTAACTTTGTGGATCTTGCGGGAAGTTCCCAAGGGGTTGCACACTTCGAAATCATCGATATACAGAATAAGACTTAATCTATCCTCATCTCCAGCCAAAAAATAATTTTTACTGAAGTGAGATCCATCTTGGAAAGACTGGTATTGTGATGCACATCCAGATTTTCTTTGAGTGACCAAGTCTTTTTCTTCTACATTCTTCAAGATTTGCAATAACGACTGAAGTATTGGGACATACTGGAATGTTCTGTTGTCTTTATTGTGTAGTATGTATTCTACTGGTTCAACGACTGAAAAATGTGCTTTCATGAATTGTGACCTCTTAAATGACGTTGAAAAAGGGCCATCTTTCCCTAGAGCTGAACTTAAAGGGTGTGATTCACAAAGATTTTTTACCAAATCTGAGATAACCGCTGAATGTACTTCACAGTTATGTTTCTTCAAAGTGGACTCAACAACATCTTTCAAAACTGGAGCAGATGCAGCGGAAGATAGGAACTGAAGGTCATCTACAATTTGATCAATACACTTGCCGGACACATTGAAATTACTTTGCAACTTTAGAAGAAGTTGTCCAAACTTCTTCTTTACAACTTCAAGTAAGTTCTCTCCTGCATCAACCAAAGTTTCATCAAGTTCTGTGTCATCATCAGAGACCTCTAGATCATTTTGAAAAGCAGCAGGATTTGGGTATTTTTTCAAGACTTCAGTTTTAAAATCTTCAATGGAGTGTGTATTGTGTTTCCTGTGTTTATGAGTCGCAAAGGTTGAATAAATGTTGGTACTGAAGCTGCAGTTTTTGAACACACATGTCATTACCTCATACCTCCTCATATGGCTTATAAGGTGTTCAAAATATTGCTTCTCCGAAGAGAATGGAGTTGCACTGCATTTTAGACAACTAAATGACAGCACCTCGCTTGGTTTGTCTGATTCCGTGTGGTTTCGGGATAAGTGTATCTGAAGGGCATTAAATGTTTTAAATGAACAAGGACAATCTGCATAAAGACATGGTATTGATGATTGACGGCCTGCATTTCCATGTTTGAGCCTTAAGTGTTTTAATAGCTGTAGTCTTCGGTTTGACTGAAAGCTGCATTTTTTACATAACCACCTCATTCTCCAGCACCTAAAGTTAACAAACGATGCACATGTGAATGCATACTTATTGCTACCTATCTGTGAGGTGTGCTGTAATAAAGTATTGCCAACTTACCTTGCATTAGCTTGAATACTGAGTGCAATATCTGTAAAAGAATGTAAGAAATGTTTATGTCAGAATTAATTTTTAACTACTTGCAAATATCAACCACGTGTAAAGTAGATATTGGTCAGTAAAAGAACATCATGAAACAAAATACAGGCTTTACAACTTATGTAAGGTTGATTGTTAAGTAATTAAGATTTATTTAAACAAGCATTTAGACTTGTGTAAATGCAAAAGTGTGCAGTACAGTCACCTTATCGATTTCTATATATAGCTATTATACCCGATAGTATAGGTAAACAATATAAATAAAGTTCAAGGTAATATTTGCCTTTTACAAGTGCATTTTAAAAACTAAGCTTAATCCTGTATGATTAATACGCGAAAAACAGGGTGATTATTAAATTTCGGCAGCTCGAACTTTTCTGGGACAGAATGCTTGAACACGACAGGGCAATGTATGGAAGCCCGTTCCCGCCACTAAATAAAAAAAAATTTAATAAATAAAATGAAATAAAAAAAATTCTAAAGTCAGAATTCTGAGTTAAGTCGCAATTCCGAGTTATAAAGTCAGAATTCTGAGTTATAAAGTCAGAATTGCGAGTTATAAAGTCAGAATTCTGAGTTATAAAGTCAGAATTGCGAGTTATAAAGTCAGAATTGCGAGATATTAAGTCAGAATTGCGAGTTATTAAGGAGTTTCCTGTTATGGCGACTGACCATAAATGGAGTGTTAAAGACTCACATTAGCCCATAATCACAACATAAAGCCTATATCCAACTGTTTATTGTTTATCACGCTTTTAAAAAGAAAATATAGGCTAGTTAAACTAGGCTGTCTATTTATTTGTATGGATTTGTTCTTTATAATTATGCCACTTACAACATTTGGTCTAAATAGCAATTATAAAGCATTAAACAGAAACTAGCTGTAGCTTGTGTGATTCCTCCAAAAGACTAAAATTAAGATTTCTTTATTATTTCTGTATTATATGTGTAACGATATGATTTACATTTTGTTACAGCTGTTGTTTCACGTTGTAAGGGTGCCCTCATGTGGTGTACATATGTACAGACATATGCAGGCTATTGTACACAGGGATAAAACTAAAAGGGCTGTATTAGTTCATATTTCAGTTCAGTAAAAGTGTCAACCAAATACTGTGTCCTCCTGGCCTTTATTGGGAAAATTGGGCTGTGAATCCATACCAGATCACAAGCAGAGAACCTGAAAGAGTCTTTAACACACATTTATGGTCAGTCGCCATAACAGTAAAGTCCATAACTCGGAATTGCGACTTTATAACTCAGAATTCTGACTTTATATCTCGCAATTCTGACTTTATAACTCAGAATTCTGACTTTATAACTCAGAATTCTGACTTTATAACTCGCAATTCTGACTTTATATCTCGCAATTCTGACTTTATAACTCGGAAATCTGACTTTATAACTTGGAATTCTGACTTTATAACTCGCAATTCTGACTTTATATCTCGCAATTCTGACTTTATAACTCGGAATTCTGACTTTATAACTCGCAATTCTGACTTTATATCTCGCAATTCTGACTTTATAACTCAGAATTCTGACTTTATATCTCGCAATTCTGACTTTATAACTCGCAATTCTGACTTTATATCTCGCAATTCTGACTTTATATGCGGGAACGGGCTTCCATAGCAATGCCTCGAGCTAAATTTGCACGGATGTTAAAACTCATTTTTACAATAATCTGACAAGATTAGGTCATATATAAAACTTAAGACAATTGTTTTAGACAGATCATGCCGTTTGCTAATAACGGATTGTGGTGCAAATCGCAAACTCCGTCAACTATATTAATAGCTTTATTTAGTAATGATTTAACTCTGTTATCCGTGTGTTAAACAAAACAAAACTAAGATTACGTTTTAACGTTATCCAAAAATCTGTTAGCAATTAACATGAACACTTTAGCATCCGTAACTTGATAAAAAAGAAACGGTATAGGCACAAACCACTGGGACTGCAGATAGCTTAATAACTCTACACTTTTCTGCAAACATTCTTCGATTAATTAATAAGCTTATTAATAACTTACCGTGGTAAAAATCACTTTAGCCGTCGTGAAGTCTCTCTTCCTTTCCTCTGTGCGCGCCACTTCAAACTCAGAGCCAAAGACGCATGCGCATCAATTATCTTGCTGAACAGTACATTTTACTTGAGTTGTTCATTTTTTGGTGTGATTTGATTAGATGGCAAACACTAAGTAAATATTACTTAGGAGATTGTATTCAAATCTACATATGTATTTTAGAACAATAAATGACAAAGAAACTGCAAGTAATGTACTGAATTAAACATGCCATTTTTAAGTAAAAAGACAAAATAGTATTTGTTTGTAAAACATACTTAAATAATGTTTCCATTATTTACAAGGTCAAAAAATCACTTTTTACAGTGTAAGCAGTCAGCTGGTAAGAGCGCCCTGTAGCGTTTGTTTTAAAGACAAAATGCAGCCTTATGCAGGTCACACACCGGATATATGTCTGCACAATATGGCTGCATATCATCTTTAAAGTAAACGCTACAGGGCAGTATGACAATGTTCCTTTTCTTGCTTACCAGCTGACCACTTACCTGCATGTGGATGGCTTATCGGCTGTTACCATTAGCTTGACACGTACGTCAGCGGACCTAAGAAACAGAGCGGAGTTGACCATGACAACAGGGTTCAAGTCCAGTGAAAACCGGTTCCAGAAAGCAGGTAAGATACAAAAAGAAGCCAAAAAATTAAATAAACAAGTAAATAATAGGGTGAGAATGTGGTAAAATCTGAAAATCTGAAAAAAAAAAAATCTGTGGGATTTTCTTTTACTGGATTGCTTTTCAAAACACTGTGGTTGGCTTTAGGAGAGTGGGTGGGTGGCTCAATTGGTGCGTTTTTAAAACAATATCGGTTGGGTTTATAGAAGGGGAAGGGTGGGGATTGTGGTCAGTTGATCAGTCAGTCTGTCAGTTAGTCAACAGCAGCCTCTGGGGGATTTATTTGAGAACAGCAGGCACGAATAGCACACGCGGTAGAAATTTGAGATCTGAAAAAGCATACACAGCGGCCACTGGTGGATTCGCGAAAACAAAAACTGCAAAAAAATGTAGCACCTGGAAGGTATTTCGCAATCTCCAGAAATGTACATAGAGGTATGTAATCAGAATGAGCCTGGGTTGTAATAACAGTATTTAGTAGTTGTATTAAACATATAAAATCATACAATAAAATAAAGACTTTATATAAAACTTACTTATAAACAGAAGTATTCTTAATTATTATAATTAATTAAAATAAATAAATAAATAAATAATTGTTAATGTTATATATAATAAAAATGTTAATACACCATTTCATTGTTAAATACTATAACAAACTATTCTAAAAAATCTGAAGTGCAAAAATTGCCTTCAGTAACATATTATTATTATAAAAATGATGAACAAAAAGTAACCAATCTCACAATATTTTTTGCTTTAACTAAATTCAAGCAGGAAAATAACTACATTATACATACGTCTCATAAGGATATCCGTCATTAAATCAACTTGATTATAATAAAACTATAAAATGACTATTAAGTCATTCTATTCTAAATTAAAGCTTCAATAAGGACAGCACTTTTCATCTGAGCATTTGCTAGTGGCATGTGAGGACATATAAAATAAAAAAGGGTTTAAAAAGCACTATATAAAAGTCCTGAATAAAAAGTTTGGGCCAATCTTTCTGTGCTTGCAGAAGGAAGAAGCGTATTGATTCTCGGGCATGTGTGATATTAACCTGCGTGGATTAATGATTAGAGACCCGCCAAAGCCTTTTCATTTACAGATCACAGCATTTTTTCATTAAGTAAACCGCTTGGAGAACATGATGGAGGAAGGGCTGTGATTACTTGGGGATCAGAGAAAGGACAGAGAGCGAGGTTGAACCTGGTCCTGGGTGTGCAAAACCCTCATCCATCAGCCCCTTTCTGCATGCATATACTGGAGAATCTATAAAAACAGCAGGAGTTTCTCAAATCTCATCTCGCTTCTAAAACACCCACCCATTTTGATTTCATATACTGTGAATATTGCCACTGTATTTGCTGACATTGTAGGCCCCATTTTAAAATCCACATCTGTCACCCATTAGTAATTGCTTGAAGCATGTGAATTGTTAAACTGGGATTTAGTTTGATCTGTTTAGCACAAAATGGCATGTCGAAAGGTACAGACGATCTGTCATCAGTCATTAAAGAGCTGTGCAGTGTGCAGAATCACACATACAGTATATACAGATTATATGCAATATGTGGGAAGTGTCATTTTTAAGTAACGTCATATATTTAACGCAATCAGCAAATAAATTAACTTAATTTAACATTTTCTATAGCTTCTTTGATTTTTCCATTTTTTGAATTATTAATATTTATTTATTATGTGTATTCATTTTGCACCATTATTGTATATTAATAGGTTCCTAAATTACATTTTTAAATAAAACAATGCAATTTATTTGTGTCCTGTAAGAAAATCTCATATTTCCGACTCCATTTTAGGTCTACATATCTACAAGTACCTTTATAAATGTCTTAATAAAAGAATAAAAATCTGTAACAGCCTCATTTCCTTTTGAATCAAATTAAAAATGATGCCTAATTCAACTAGGATGCAACCTGCTGCTCTCCCTGAGGTCCTGAGAGACTCACTGCCATAGTAACCGGCCCCATGCGGGTCTCCAGATGCTATGTCTTTCACTTGCTCTCACTCGGGTCCTCTTATCCCTCTATTAACCATAAAGCTTAGTACTGTTTTTGGAAGCATGATGTATTTTTTATTGTTGGAACATGGAAATGCACTCCTGTCAAGATTCCATTAAAATATTATATTGACTAAAAGATTTATCTTTATCTTTATATTTATTTTTATCTTTTTTTACAATTAGCAATATTGCTGTTTAGGGTGGCACGGTTGCTTACTGGATAGCACTGTTGCCTCACACCAAGAAGGATGCTGGTTCAAGCCCCGAGTCAGTTAACATTTCTGCATGGAGTTTGCATGTTCTCCCCATGTTCGCGTGGGTTTCCTTTTGGTGCTCTGGTTTCCCCCACAGTTTAAAGACATGCGCTATTGACCTTATTCTAAAATGCAGAAGTGCGCCTGTTTTCGCGATTGTCTTAGAACTTCCGATTCAGTAGCCTATGGGAGAAATGACTAGGAATAATAAATGGCAGAAAACGGTCAAACTACTTGGTCTACAAACAAATGTTTGCATGACTACACAGACCAAGTAGAATAATATAACAAGGAATTGTCAAATTGCAACATCAAGCAGCGTAATGAGCAGTTTTTAATGTCTAAAAATGAATGGAAGTGAATGAGACCGGAAGTCTCAAGCCAAAAAGATTCAAATGGCAGCGCCCACTCATCGGCGGAGAATAAGGTCAATAGGTGAATTGGATAAGCTAAATTGGCCATAATGTATGGGTGTTACCCAGTACTGGTTGGTGGCTAGAAGGGCATCTGCTGCATAAAACACACACTGGATAAGTTGGCGGTTCATTCTGCTTTGGCGACCCCTGATGAATAAAGGGACTAAGCTGCAGGAAAATGGATGAATAAATATTGCTGTTATTTTTCCTTTTAGTGCCAGCAGCAGTACTATTACTACTATTATTAGGGGTCAAGGAGCATTGGCATTCCTATTTTTATTTTTTTTTTATTCCACTTATTCAGCCACAATTTGAATGGCAGCCTATATAATCGCTTGCATGAAACATATAAAGTTTGGCACACAGATAGCCTCAATCTTAACCACAGCCAGTTCGGAGCCTCTAACTCTCTAGCACCACTACTTTTCCAAATTTGCAAATTTTAAAAACTAATAACTTTTGAGCCATAAGCACAATCAAAATAATTTTTTCACTCGATCTATGGCTCATACCAATTCAAACTAACACAAAAGGTTTAAAATGTTGTAATGATGTAAAAACAACATTTTTCAAACTTCAAAATGAATCTCCTCACACTGACCACATCTCCCACATTTGGTAAGAGTGCCATCTATTAGTAAAATGAAATAAGCAGTTGAGCCATTTAAAACATTTTACTTAAAATGTTGTTTTATTAGTTCTTCTGGTGTTTGCTGCCTAGCTTGCTCATTCAGGCTCTGGACTACTTGGCCCCGAATTGCTGCTTGCAGGTACATTTAATAGTATTATTATTATTATTGCAATAAACATATTGACAATATGTTATATGCTAACATAAATTAGTCTAAAGCCTTGTTTCCACTGCACATGACAAACGACAAGCGACAGGCCGGAAGTCATTCATTTCCAATGGAGAGTAGTCCGGGAGCTGCGTGGAGTTCTGATCATCTCCGTATGCGGAAAATTCGGAACTGAAGTGAACTGCGGATCCATTGAAATATTTGAACTCCTGCGATTAGACCGTATGCGACCAGTCGACCGGATGTGATGTATTCTGGTGTTGTCCAAGCAGGTCCATGTGCGCGAGATGAGAAATAGTAGTTTTTTTTTGGTTCTTTTTTAAATCAGAAAAAGTCTATATTAAAAAAAAAAACATTTCTATTCATAAATGAGTTATAAAAATATTATTTTAATGTTGTCTCCACATTCCCTCCAATATTTTTATTGGTCTATGAGTTTCTAGTATTCATTCATTCATTCAACCATGATAAACGCACAAAGAATAAAGGCACGTCAGAACATTCAGTCATGAAAATTCTGTGCGACTGCCACAAGGGGACGTATTCCAACAGTTGTGTCCAAATGTCGTGTGCAGTGGAAAGGTGCCTTAACGATTATTTTTGTGATTATTTTCTTAACACTTTCAGTTACTTTCTAAGGAGAAATGACCAAGTTTCAGCATTAACCAAGATAATTGAACAATTTTGTGTATCCCAAATCCTAACCCAGGCTCATTCTGAAAACGTACCACTACATACATTTCTGGAAAGTGCCAAAAACGTCCCGGGAGGTAAGTTTTTTTTTTTTTGCAGTTTTTGTTTTCGCAAATCCACCAGAAGTCAATGTGTTTGCTTTTTTAGATCTCAAATTTCTCTTGCTGCTGTTTTTGCAGAAATCCACCAGAGGCCGATGTGAACTGACTGACTGACTGACCTATCGACTGACTCATCTTCCTCCTTCCCTAAACCCAACCAATAGTGTTTTCAAAAACTCAGATTAACCCGCCCATCCACTTCTCTAAACCCAACCGACAGTTTTAAAAAGCTCTCACCTGATTTTTACCCCATTTTCAGATTTTACCATAGTCTTAAAGTTATTTACTCGTTTAAATTATTTTTGACTTCTGCTTACGTCCTACCCACTTTCTGGTACCATTTGACCATCATCGTGATCAACTCCTCTCCATGTCTGAAGTCCGCCATCTTACATGGCAAGCTAATGGAAAAATTGGTAACAGCAGGAATGCTGACCATACAGAGGTAAGCGGTCAGCTGATAAATATAAAAAGGATTGACATCATGGCGCCCCGTAGCATTCATTTTAAAGACGAAATGCAGCCAATGTACTTCTGGATACATAATACACGATCTCCAGAAATGTATATAGGGCTAAGTTTTCAGAATGATCTTATGAAGCCAAATCCATAGTTACGAAAAACATTCACAGATAGCATTGAAATTCGCAAAATGTGTTTGGTTAAAACATCTTTAAACCATAGAGATTTTATTTCGCTGTAAACTGCAAGAAAACATTTATATTCTCGAGTACTTCTATGTTGTTGACAACAGATTTTTTTTTAAACATTCTCATTTGTAACTTGGAAAGATGTTTTGTCCGTGTTGCACTTTCACATGCACAGTATTAAGTCAACACAATCTGAGTTGCTCAGAGGCTCTGAAAACACTGTTATCATAAGCTGTTTGAATCAAAAGACCATTGAAGCATGCGGAACATCAGATTTACATACATATTTACAGTTGGATAATCATGCTGAATCATATCATGTGCTCCGGCATTGTTTAAAATAATTAAGAAAAGTCACCATCTAAATTGCTACTAACATTGTTGCAAACATTGACCTTTACTTACTTACTTGGCAGGATCTAATTTTAGACCCTGGCTTCCATGTTAATATGATGTTGATTCAATAACATGTCCTGCTTGACCGAATCACGCTCACCGCGAATGACCATCAGCCAGAAGAAACTCTCGCCCAGGTCTCCTTCCAGCTCTACAGGTTCTCGTCTTTTACCAAGCTGCACATGACAAACAAAATGATCAGTGCTGACAGGTCAGTCATCACTGTGCCTTGCTCTCCCTTGCTCCCCTGTCATCCTGCGACCGGCCTCTTGTTGTGACAGTGTAAATTACATCAGCCACTGCACTGAGGCGGACACGCGCTCGGCCACTCATCCAATGTACATGCGTAATACACTCCCTGCTTGCTTGCCAATGTAATTCTGACTCTGTTTTAACAGCTCATGTGTTTTCCCCTCTCGTTCACGCGGATACACACACATACACACCGTACAGCTCAGCACCATATGTTGACCTCTCTTACACATGAGGTGCTGCGGCCCTGGAGGGAAATAAATTACACACTAATATTACTGTGCAGTGGCACGCTTCTTCAAAGACAGATGTTTACTTGGGATGATCTTTAAACAACAGTCCCACCAAACATTTCACATGCTTTTCTCTGCTTTAATACTGAGCAAAACTCAACATCATCTCACACCTCATGCGTGATGCATAAATCTATTATCAGCTTCCATTGCCTTAGTGAAAAAGAAAAAGCTGACTCCAAGTGATTTTACAAAAGAAAACAATTTTAAATATACAAAAGCCCTGTAGTTTGTGGCTCAACACATGTATATACAGTATCTTGCTACATCTTATTTAAGGGTTTTATATTTATTCTGTATGTCAGTTGCCTTGCCAATGGAAAACACATCATGCTTGTTCTTCAGTTGTTTAATTAATCAGCCATGCAATGTATGAACTGGTATGTGTGACTGCCTGAAAGTATGGCAAATCTATTCTAGGCACGTTTCCAAAAGACACACACTTTGGTGACTTTTTTAATGCATTAGAGACACAATTACCATCTTTCTCTGTAGAAAGAACTGTTATCTAACAGAAAATTAATCTAGCATGAAAAGAAGCTAGTTTATTGACATCCGGAATTTACATAAAGCTGCTTTGAATCAATTTGTGTTGTAAAAAGTGTTATAAAATGAAATTGACAACATTTAAATGTGTGTATCGCCCCTTGAAATGGGGATTTTGTTTTGTTACAGATCTGATTGGTTGACCTTTTCAACTATCTACAACTACAATTCATATGACATCAGTTTAAAGAAATCAATAGCCCAATAAAAAAGTCCTTACAATAGTGACATCTGACAAAAGTAACAATAGGTTATTGACATGTGCTGTAACCGTAATTTTTGGGTTATCCAACCAATAGGGTGTTTAAGTGTATCTAAAAAATAAATCTTAAAAGAAATTTTGAGAAATGAAAAGTTTAGCCAAATATTTGGTTGCCAAATTTAAGTCAAATTTGATATTAGTGAAGTTTATTTATATAATCTAATTTCGAGAGGATCACGATGATTGACCACAGCTTGTCCTGCATTATTTAACACATGATTTACCAATCAGACGATTTTTCAGTCACCAAAAATACTAAATAGTTTTCATACCTCAGTCATCTTTATTTTAAAGAATTCTCCCTTTTACCTTATTCCTCCTCCCTTTTCTGACATAGGGAAGGACAGAGGGTAGAACAGCGGCCCAGTGGTTAGCACTGTTGCCTCACAGTAAGAATGTCACTGGTTCAAGTCCTTCCCAGGCTAGTCGACATTTCTCTGTGGAGTTTCCCGGTTTCCTCCCACCGTCTAAAGACATGTGACATAAGTGAACAGACTTAACCAAATTGGCACCATAGATGAGCTCTTAGTCAGCAGTATTTCTCTTCGTATCAATCCCTAATTTTTCGTTGGCCATAAATAGGCAGGCAAAAAATCTTTTGAGCTCAGGGTTCTCTCCAGGGTCAGCATGCCAAACAAGCTTTATAATCAATCATCAGCTACATGTGAACTCTTAAAATGGCTTTTAAATATTTTAAATACATAAACAAATATAAATATTCATAAGTAATATATGTAAATACAATAAATTAAAAGAATATAAATAAAAAAGGTATATATATAAAAAAAGGTTTGACCTTTTAAGGTCTCGAGTTAACATTTTCTGTAAGACCTACAATATGAACCCCTTGTTAAAAGCTCACCCTATACTACCCACTAAATGTATGCAAATGAATAATTTAGGAGTAACACTGTAAGATATGCATTGTCGTGCCTGCACCAGCAGTCTTTACAGCTTTACCCTGCAGTCGATCTGCCCATCACCTGTATGTCACAAGCTTGTATTCCAGTCAGACTGTGTGACGAGAGGATCTTTTGAATGTCAAACCCCTCATCCTCTCAGGGCTTGACTAATCATAAAGAGTGAGAACTTGTCTTTTTACCTTCTCTTGGAGCTTTCTGATTTTGTCCTTGACATTCAGACAGCAGACTCTGTCATGAGGCTCACAGAGGAATACTGTGTGGGTGCGAGGTGTGTGCAGCTGAAGAGCTGCTGAAGACTTGAGCTACTATGGGAACGTGTGTTTTGTGTGTGTGTGTGTGTGTGTGTGTGTGTGTGTGTGTGTGTGTGTGTGTGTGTGTGTGTGTGTGTGAGCAAGTGGAAATTCCGGTTTGGATTTTCTGCAACTCATAAAAGACATTAAAAGTGCGTGCGTGTGTGTGTGTGTTTGATTGGGTTTACAGGGACAGAGATTTGTATAATGACAAGTGTATGACCTAAGATATGACAACATTGAGGTTGTTTATGAGGACATGCCTTGTGTCTCTTAATTCAAAAGGCTTAAAGATCATACTCAATGGGGTCTTTTGAGGATCAAAATTGGCCATAGTTTTCCTGTAAGGGTTGGATTTAGGGGTAGGGGTGGGTTAAGGCCATATAATAAGTGTTTTTTACAGTAGGGGTTAGTACTGGGATACAACAACCTGATGCCAAACCAATACTGAATACTAATGGAAAAAAATCCAACTGTGTTGTCGCTCCGTGTGGGATCTGGTCTGGACCAAAAACTTGCATCTAAATAAACCAAATGGATGAAAGCCAACTGAAACAAGAGCCGCATTCTGCATCTGTGCAAGAAGACATGTCTCTCCACTCCACGGGGTGCAGTAGTCTGTTCCACAAAGGAACACTGAACTTCAAACACACACAGACGAAACGTAAACAAGAGCATCGTTCAGTACCATTAAGTAATTGTCACCACAACAGAAAAGGATTTTCCATATCATTTGCAAATATTTCAAAAATGTAACAGAATTATAGCCAGCCTCTCTGTGATCCTTTTTGGTTTAAATTGTTTGCTTGATATGTCCCTTCAGTTTGTCACACACGTGCTGTGATTCATTGCTGAACAAGCAGTCAGAGCGCTCTCATCAGCTGATGACCGACACTGATTCTACATGCTGAAATCGGGCCAATGAGCTCCGGCCAATGAGCCCAAAGGCCAACTGTCGGCTTAGTGTGTAACCGTAGCATTAGAGTTTGGGTAACTTTAAAAGTTACTCGAGTAAAAGCAGAAAGTATCCGATGAAAAAACTACTCAAGAAGCAAAAAGCTTTGCTTGGCACAGCTTTCACACACCTCTTTTATGTGTGATAGTGGCTAGTGGCAAATTAACATCACATAACATGTCATATGCAATAAAAAAAATAAAATAAAAAAAAATTTTTTCAACCCAGGCTCAACCAAGGCCCATTTGATATGTATCCCTCTATACATTCCTGGAGATCGTGAAATATGTACCCAGTGATTCATTTTTTTGCAGTTTTTGCAAATCCACCAGGTGTGGCCATTGTGTACGCTTTTTTAGATCTCAAATTTCTTTCACGAGTAGCATTTGTGCCTGCTGTTCTCATGTAAGTCCAACAGAGGCTGCTGTCAACTGACTGACTGACCGATTGATCGATACCCCACTCACCCCCTTACCTAAACCCAACCGATAATGTTTTCAAAACACTGAAAAGCAACCTTTGTCGATTTTCACCATGTTTTCAAATTTTACCACATTCTCACCCAGTTATTTACTTGTTTATTTTTTCCCTTTTGTTTTACCTGCCTTTTGGAACCGTTCTTTATCAGACTGAAACCCTGTCTTCGCAGTCAACTCCTCTCTGCATCTCAAGTCGGCAGACATAAATGGTGCGCTACTGGACAAACTGGTAACAGTGTTAATGTTGTCCAAACAGAGGTAAGCAGTCAGCTAGTAGCACAAAAAGAAAGAGAAGCAGCCAGCGGCGTCATACCACCCCGTATTGGTTATTTTAAAAACAAAATGGAGCGATACGTAGCTCTGGCTACACAATTTATGCTCTCCAGAAATGTATACGTGGTATGTTTTCATAATGAGCCTGCGCAGTCTTTTTCATATTCACAACACAAACTTGTCAGCATCTGCATTTAAACAAGCTAATAGAGATGTGGTGTGTTGACTAAGTGCACTTTAGAATATGTGAGTACTTATTAGGGCTTTCTTAAATAATTAGTTTTACAGAATTTTATAAACTTATGTAAATTATATATCATATTTAAGAAGGTTTTTTGACAATAAATTTGGCACTGGTTTCCTATGAGGGTTGGGTTTAGGGGTACTGGTAGAGTTAAGCCATAAATGAGTGTTTATTACAGTATACAATACTTTACATCTATGGAGAGTTCTTATAAACTACATATATACAGTAAGTGTGTGTGAGAGAAAAAGAGAGAGAGTGTGTGTGATAACTGCAGTTTGATTTCTCTGCAACTATTACAAAAAATTAAAGTGATACTCGGTCAAGCAGGACTGAACTGTTGTCTAAGTAATTACAGTAGCACGCTGAGAAAATAAATTGATATTATATTGTGGAGTTACTAGTACGCTTTTAAATGCAACATGTATCATAGAAAGAAATGCCTGTGAAGTCATTCAATTACTGTAATACTACAGAAGTCAATAACCTGCACCAGTCCAGAGAGGTCTGTGTGATTTTAATAACAATCCATAACCTCCTCAGACACAGATGAGCAAAACTAAACATACTGAGCAGTCATCTGTTTTAATAAACACTGTATGCGAATAGCATGTAACCCGATACAAAGCCAGACTGGTATATCTGAGAATATGGTTGGCGACAGTGCTGTAGCCTTGCAGACATTTGATTACTGGCTTGAGGTCCCTGGTCAGTCATGTTCCTCTATCTCTGTGCACATGGCTTTTGCTGTCTGTACTCTACTGTCTAAACCAAATAAAAGTTGAAAATAAATATTCTATAAAAACACAATTGCTGAGAATATGCTAGGTACATACTCTGTAATACCAACCTCAGTGTTGTAAAGTAACAAATTACAAATACTCAAATTTCTGTAATTGAGTAGTTTTTCTCAAAAATTGTAAGTTACTAAGTATTTTTATAAATGTGTACTTTTACTTTCCCTTGAGTACATTTTTAGTGCTGTACTGGTACTTTTATTCTATTACTTTATCTCAACCTGCAGTCACTACTTTATTTTTTCTTGTCTATGGGGATTAGAAAAATCAGTCCTGTAATTTTTGTCTAATTAAATCGCAGATAGAAGGTAAATCGCATCATAAAGAACTACCTCAAGACATGGGCAATTTATAATTACAGCAAACTGTTTGGAAACATTAAAAGTGTCCAAAAGAGAAATCTTTACACGCACTGACCCAGAGACTGTTTAGATGCATGTCACTATGAAAAGATGACAGATGCTTACTGTATTATGACTAAAATGGCCTTAAACACCTAGCAGACACAAGATGTCAACATGACGTCAGATTGATGTTGTACCCCAACATTGTGGGGACGTTGCATTTTGTTTGAAAATGAAAATCGGGTTGGCATCAGAACACAACAACAGGCCGATGTCAATGTCCAACATCTAATGATGTTACAGCTTGTGTGTGAACATTAGCACTATGTCGTCTATCAGATGTTGGATTTTGGTTGCCATACCTGATGAATAAATGTCAGTATTTGACGTCAATACGACGTTGGTTTAAGATTTTGGCTCAACGTTGGATTTTGGTCACTTCGTCACAGCCTAAAATCAACCAAATGTCAAAATCTTTTGACGTCGTTATTGGACATCAAAATAATGTTGTCCTTTTGCTGTGTTCACAACAGACGCAGAACGCGCAGGTAAATTGCGTTATTCGCGCGTAAATAGCCACTTGAAAATTTGAGGTTACTTGCTTCATTCGCGCATCAAACCCTGCTTCATTCGCGCGTCAAATCCGCTTCATTCGCATATCAAATTCACTTCAGAACAGACACGGATTGGCGTGATGGGCAAGTCTGCCCCGTGACTCTAGCTTCATAGCTAAAGGGCTAACATGGATTTTATGAAGAAAATAACAGTTTTTATGTGCTTTATGAAGGATGATAAACAGCGTCGTTACGTTTAGGGCCGTGTCTGAGTCCACTACATCCTTTCAGAGGTATATCCAGCTCTTTAAGCTCATAAACCCCTCCAGAAACTGAACCTAGCTGATGGAGGTTTTCAGCGGTGCTTCTGACTGAGCCCAGCCCAGTTTAATGAAGTTTTTGTCAGTGTCTGCTGGGGGATTTCCCCTGGGACACCGACAACAGGCGATAAGTCACAATCACGCCCCCACAAGAGCAAGCTCCTGATTGGTTAACGTGCTTTAAGCGTGTCAAATGCGCAAAACGCTCAATTCGCGCAATTCGCATCATTTGTGCCACGCCATTCGCGTGTAATGTGCCCCAGGATGTCTATTCGCGCGTTTGCATTGACTTAACATGTAAATCAATTGCGCTTGATGCGCGTTCCGCATCTGATGTAAACGCAGCATTAGATGCTGAATATTGAATTTTGGTCACCTGACATCACAACTATCTAACTTAATATTAACGTCTCATGATGTTGTGTGCCTGCTGGACAATAATTAAAATGCACCACAGAGGGTTACATTTAGAAACATCCACAAATTACATGTAAATGAATCAGCTTCTTACAGCGTAATACTCACTGCTCACTACTCTTGAGTACTTTTGAAAGGTCCACTTTTTACTCATACTTTGAGTAATACTTACAACAGATACTTTTACTCTACTTGCTCATTTTTAGACAAGTAATGGTACTTTTACTTAAGTATGATTTTTTAAAACTCTTTCCATCACTGACCACCATGAACATGGATTTAAATTTGGGCTGTCCAAAAAAAAATTTAATTTCGAATATTCGTTTAATATATTTATTTAAAAAAGGTAAATCTGCAATGCAAAAATTGGCGCTTAATAATTTTTCAGTGTATCAGATATCCTGCAAGACATTCCGGGAAACTCTGAGTTTGAAATTTTCCTACTTTCTACTAATGGTGGAACAATACAGACATCTCAGGGTTCGGTTTGTATTTCCAGCAACTATGTAAAGATTAAGATATATAATAATCTTTATCAGGGTGTTTATATGGGTTTCCTCCAAGTGCTCCGGTTTCCCGCACAGTAATGTAATGTATGTAATGTAATGTGATGTGTATTTATATAGCGCATTTATTGTGTATGGCCATACACCCAAAGCGTTTTACAATCATAAGCGGGGTCTCAGGACAACGGCACCAGTGCGCTCACCACACACCAGCAATTTGTGGAATGGAAAGACAGTGATAGAGCCAATTCGATGAATGGGGATGAATGGGAGGGCATGATCGCAAGGGCCGATTGAGGGACTTTTGGCCAGGACACCGGGGTTACACCCCTACTCTTTATAAGAAGTGCCATGGGATTTTTAATGACCACGGAGAGTCAGGACCTCGGTTTAATGTCTCATCTGAAAGATGGCACTCACTGATAGTATAGTGTCCCCTTCACTTTTACTGGGGCATTAGGACTCACACAGACCACAGGTTGACCACCCCCTTCTAACAACACTTCCAACAGCAACCTAATTTTTCCCATTTGGTCTCACATCTAGATAATGACCAGCATCAGCCCCGCTTAACTTCAGTGAGTAACCGTGTATGAGAACGAGTGTAAATGTAAGTGTATGGGTGTTTCCTAGTAATGGGTTGTGGCTGGAAGGGCATCTGCTGCGTAAAACATATGCCGGAATAGTTGCCAGGTTATGTCAAGACTTTTTTTCAATGGATAATTAGAACTCCCACCTCAGGTCTGCATTATTTTCTAATAATTGAACCGCCAGGAGTCAATTAGCCTTTACTTAATATTCAATAAGATCACATTGATCAGTTTGATAGCAATTGACACAATTGGATAAAAAACAAAAACTGAATTGATTTGTATTGACGACAGTCTTAGTGCTTCTTCATTCAATTGACTGCATGAGACCAATCGAACAGAACAAGACCTCTCTGGACAGAAATGTAAAATATAAAACAATCACTCTTTTTTTAATTGTCTAATCATCTCGTTTAATCCCGCCCCTTTTCGCAGAGCCGTACGAAAGAATTTTGCATGGTCAATTTCTAATGTGACGATAACATTACAAATGACATTACATTCAATATTATTGAACATATCTCATATCTGAAGTTTGCATTGATTGCTATACATTTGGGGACGTGATTTTAATAAACTATTGGCCGATTCTGATATGTATCACTTATTTATGTGAACTTTTGTCATTAAATAGATCATTGTTTGATGATGTTATAAATTAGCACATGCATTATGGAAAAATAGCTATTTATTTATATCAAGCTAAATTTTGAAGTGAAGTGGTGGCGCAGTAGGTAGTGCTATTGCTTCACAGCAGGAAGGTCGCTGGTTCGAGCCTCGGCTGGGACAGTTGGCATTTCTGTGTGGAGTTTGCATGTTGTCCCCGTGTTAGCGTGGGTTTCCTCTTGGTGCTCAGGTTTCCCCCCACAGTCCAAAGACATGAGGTACAGGTGAATTGGGTAGGCTAAATTGTCTGTAGCGTATGAGTCTGAATGAGTGTGTATGGTTTCCCAGAGATGGGTTGCAGCTGGAAGGGCATCTGCTGCCTAAAACATATGCTGGATAAGTTGGCGGTTCATTCCGCTGTGGCGACCCCAGATTAATTAAGGGACTAAGCCGAAAAAAAAATGACTGAATGAATGAACATTTTTGTTAACATCAGTTGCATTCATTTTTTACCAGACAAATATTTTGTGTGCATTTAATTTTGGCAAGTTTGTTATACCAGCCTTATTAATAGTACAACGGATGAACAACGGTTTTCATTAGTGGCCAACAGACTGGTAAATGTAGTTGCGTATTATATAGAGCACTATATAAATAACTTGACATTATACACAAAACTAAGCATCAGAAGAAAGTGCCAATTCAAAAAATATACATAACAAACATATTTACAACGTATCATGGAAAACGACCAGGATTTCACCATCTGAAATGCACCAGGAGTACAGCCAAAACACAAACCAAAGTGATTTGTGTCTTTAAGTGGTTGTTTTAAAATGTTACGGCTCTCTGTGGCCTCAACAAACAGCAAAAATCCATTAGTATAATGCTAAAAAATGCATGAGTTGTCCCGCAAGTATTATTTCCACAGAATTAAGGAGGCTATTATATAGGCAATTTCTATAGCAGCGACGGTAAAAATAACCCTCTTTATAGACCAGGGTGAAAAACAGACAGAACTGTTACCAAAATGATGACCCAGTGTTGGCCAGCCAATGAAATCGGTCTCTTTGGAAAGGAAAAGAAGAGCTTTGACATTCATAATTCAGTTGCAGGGTGAATTGATGATGGCCCAGATTAAAGATTAAACTTAACCTTCTTTTTTTCTTAAATTGTTAAAAGAGAAATGCATTTGGTAGATGTGCCATATCTGAGGTTATGCTCAGTTGACAGCAAATGGAAGTGAATGGGGCCAGTGCATAAACGCTAAAATACTCGTTTTAACATCTTAATGTTACAAATTAAACAAAATAAGCTCTAATATTACTTCTTTGTTAAACTCACTAAGGTTTTCTATTAAGTAAAATTTAATTTAACAACTTTTTAGCATAACGTTGGAACTTTTAAATTGCTTAAAGGTGCTGTATGTTAGTTTTTGACCCTTCTAAAGCATACAAATACCATAATATGTTTACAGATTTTTCAGAAACATGATAAGTGAACATTCTTGTTTATTTGAAAAACAATGCTAAAGTCAGATATTCTGCTTTGAAAATGTGCATTACGTGAATGTCTGTCTTTGTTTTAGTCATTTAACCCGCCATTGCCAGTGTAGCCAATTATATATCAGCTTCTTGGTGTGACTCGTTCAGTCATAAAGGCTCTAAAGCATGCATTGGGGACTGAAAATGCGACCTCTGGTGGACAGTAGCAGCATCTAAAATGAGACGCAGATCACATGAGGTGGTTATTAATTTGCAAATAACATAAACATTACAAATGCAAACATTAGTTGAGTGGGTTACATTGTAACTCTGTGTCCCAACAACACGCTACATGATTGATAAGCATTGATAAGCAATTTGGCTGTTTGCACAAGACGAAACATGCCAAAAAATTTAAATACAGCAATTCAGAAGCACAGAATAGTGTACTCACTGCACTCACTGCAGTCACAGTTCTTAACTTCAATTTCAGACGGTTTGTTATATTTTCAAGATCGGTGGTGAACTATCTGCTGCTGCTTTCAGGATTATGGCAATAAATTATTAGCATTTAACACTTAATAAAGCACCTGATGTGTCCCTAAGGTGATCATTAACAATCAAAACAATTTTTCCTGTTGTTCAACATAGGGCTGGGCAATATGGGCAAAATATCATATCCTGGTATTTTTAGGAGGAATGACGGTATGCAATTTATATTCAGTATTTTCTCATAAATGGTTACTTGAAGGTTGAAGCCTTTATTAAAACATTAAACTTTTTTTTTAAATAAAATTCAAACACAGGGGGTTCCCTCCCTGTTTACAAATAAACAGCTGCACAAAAAATAAGAGCTGCACAAAATCTTTGATAAATAAAACACAGTACAGTTTTTTCTCCTGTTTAAAACTGTTGTGTATAAAAATGTATTGTGCACAATTGTTAAACAGTGCACATATCAAAGATACCTAAAGATAAGTCTTTTACTCCATGTAAAAAATCCTACACTTTTCCTTTTGTTTTAACTAACAAATGTGTTACTAAATATTAAATAAGGAGATGAAAATGAATAGACTATAGATATGAGAAGTATCGAAACAGTTTCAGAGTACTGTGATGAAATGCTGGTTAAGCATAAATATAAACAGTCATTATAACAGACCAGAACGCAGAGCTAAATGTGTTATAACATAAATGTAAAAGAGATTGTCGTGTAATAAATACTGAACTTATAATCAGTGAATATGAGGTGTTTCACCTTCGAAATGCGGTATAAATTCATCCCATTTTGTTGTTTTTAATTCTTTTGATCACATTCAGGTGCTGCTTGTCAATTTGACAAGGCTATGTTCGTTCTTGCTGTCGATTGCAGAAAAAATGATCAATAAAAAGTTTCTGATAAGCTGCAGATGCTGTGTGACATGCGTGCACGCGAGGGGAAGTCAGATTTGTCCGTGAAGTCAGATAGATTTCTCACTACACCGGCACTGCATGTTCCTCCATGTCGCGTAAGAGATGGGTCGTTCTTGAATGATTCCTTCACTTTTAACTAATCTTTTGTATGACTCATGGAGTGAATCATTCATTTGCGCATGTAGAGATTGTGTGCTACCATGTTCGCACAAAATGTGCACGTGTGGCCTCAAACTTTATCGAGATGAATGATATTGGATAATGCCGCATCGCGTTAGGGAATCATATCGATATAACCCCAGAACTCGATATCCTGCCCAGCCCGAGTTTAACATCAAGAAATAGAAGCCGTTACTAAAATATCCATTTCAGGTGTTGGTCAGAACAAAAACTTCTTTTAATGTGGAAAATATTCATTATATCTATTCATTTCATATGCTGCTGCTTTTATTTAGAACAAGACTTGAATTAACCTTTGTTGTTGTCGGTAATCTGGCAACCTGCTCTTGTGTGTGTTTTGAACCAGTAGTTCAACCACCGGTTGTCAAACTTACATACTGCACCTGAGGTTAAAAAATTAAAAAATTGATATTGAAAAAAAAATGTGAAAAAATGAAAAACAGATATTTACACGCTTTAAATCTAGACTGCAAAAAGATGTAGAATTTCACTGAGAAATTACTATTATAATTGGCGACACAGTAGGTAGTGCTGTTAACTCACAGCAAGAAGGTCGCTGGTTTGAGCCTCGGCTCAGTTGGCGTTTCTGTGAGAACTTTGCATGTTCTCCCTGCGTTCGCGTGAGTTTCCACCGGGTTCTCCTGTTTCCCCCACAGTCCAAATACATGTTGTACAGGTGAATAGGGTATATGCCGAAGCATGCTAATAGGACTTTTAATTTGCCAGTTACCTGGGTTGAGCGCTTCCAGCGCACTGTATGCCAATGCAAAAATTGGCGCATTTAAGGTCCGTTTTCTTTAAAAATCTGTGATCTCCACTGGCTGAATGATATCGGATATGAAGTGGGTTGGGTTGGCTAAATTGTCCGTAGTGTATGAGTGTGTGTGTGAATGAGTGTGGATGTTTCCCAGAGATGTATGGCGGCTGGAAGAGTATCCGCTGCGTAAAAACGTGCTGGATAAGTTGGCAGTTCATTCCGCTGTGGCGACCACTGATTAATAAAGGGACTAATATATATATTTATATGTATGTATGTATGTATGTGTGTGTGTGTGTGTGTATATATATATATATATATATATATATATATATATATATATATATATATATATATATATATATATATAATTAAAGATAATTTGGAAAATTGTGTCCCAATATTTATTTACAACTTTTTAAAAAAATCTCTTATAATCTTAACATTTTACTTTGCATATTCTCCAAAAATGATCTTTCGTGATAAATCAAATCAAAACTGAAGATTTTTGTTTCAAATACTGCAGTCATTTAATTTCTTCAAACTCTTTTTGCAAGATTTTCAAGACGATCAGGACGATTTAAATGATCATTGCAACATCAACCACTCATTTAAAAAAAAACACAGATCACATAGCAGAAGGTCTTGTCCTCTGAGCACATCCATTTCTTAACTAGAAGCTAGTGAGGGCATGTCACCATCCTATTTATAGCCTGCCGAGAAATAATTCAAAGGAATCAGAGTGAAGATCTCTTAAATCTTCCCTTTCAGAGTCTTACACAGAATGAAAAAGAAGAACGTCTCTTTTTGCCTCAAAAGCCATCTGTATGAGACATTGAAGCACGCACCTCTGAAAAGGTGTGAGTTATATCATGAACATCACAGTGATGGATGTGGCATCTGTTGGACAGACAGAACAGCACACATGCTGCTTGTTCTAACTGTGACGGGCAATGAAAAATTGAAGCCAAGAACTTTCACAAGTAAATTAAAATGCATGTAGGAATAAGAAATATGGTTTCTTAAAGGTGCAGTACAACAAACAAGAAAACACTGTCATCCTTGAGGAATTCTTTGTTCCTCAGTCATCATTCATATTCATATAGCGAAATAACTTTTTGTGTGCATTAATTTGCTGATGATGTAATGTTTAAAAAATTCAAGAGAAAATCTGCAGAAAATAAGTCATAATCATATTGAAATGACTACATTTTGTGTGGTCACAGAAGTCATTTACCATTTTTAGGTAAGTAAATGACAGAAGTTTAGCATTTGGGCTAGTATTATTTCCCTATCCTTTAAATCAATTGAAAATAAGTCAATAAATACACAAACAAATCAGATAGCCAACCAATGTTTTTTTGTGTTCTTAAGGATAAGTAAGTCATACACTCTTTTAAGGGTGAGTAAATGACAGAATGTCAATATTTTATCACTTTAAATAATGAAAATAAGTCAATAAACACACAAAGAGGTGTGTTTTTCAATGTTTTGTGTTCTAATGTCATATAAAGTTTTACATCATTACATCGTTTCAATATTTAGGCAACTAATGTTGTAAGGTGCAGTACAACAAACCAGAAAACACTGTCATCCTGAGGAATTCTTTGTTCCTTAGTCATCATTTACATTCAAATAGCGAAGGAACTTTTTTTGTGCAATAATTTGCTGATAAGTCATACTTTAAAAATTCCGATGAAAATTCACTGAAAATAAGCCATTAAATACATTTATCAAGGGAATAAAATAGCATAAACATGGAAATGACTGCATTTTGTGTGTTCACAGAAGTCATTTACCTTTTTAAGTGAGAAAATTACAGGATTTCAGCATTTGGGCTAATAATATCAGTTAACTATCATTTTAAATCAAATGAAAAAGAGTCAATATATACACAAACAGATCAGATAGCCAACCAATGTTTTTTGTGTGTGTTCTTTAGGACAGGTCAGTAATTTTAAATATTGAAAATAAGTCAATAAACACAAACGTGTTTGTCAATTTTTGTCAATCTTATGTCATATGAAGTTTTGAGTGTCAATAAATGACATAATTTAATTCAAATTTAGCCAACTAATCATTTAAGTCAACTGAAAATGAGTTAATAAATGCACAGACTAGTAAATAACTGTAAGTCATGTGCAGTAAATAAAGTTCAGAATTTTAAAGCTTTCTGTTTAAATCTATTGAAAATAAGTCACCAAATGTTCAAGTGCATAAATAAGCATTTCTTTTTTTGTTGAATACTGTTGAAGTCAAATACTGTTACTAAGGGAACTTAGGGTGAATATAAAACACAAATGCTAAGGGCGAGTAACAAGCAGAATTTTGATTTATAAAAGTTCTCTAAAATGTGTTGAAAATAAGTCAATACCAGGTGAATGACTCACTGTATTATGTGTTCTTTTTGAAAATGAACTAGCAACAGTTTTAAAAGTGTGTAAATGACAGACTTTTAATATATTTTAACAAAATGTGTGTTTAAATCTAAGTCAATATAATCAATAAATTATTTTAAATGAGTGTTCTGTTAGTGTTTCTGCACATGTAAGTCAAATACAGTTTTAGGGATGAGTAAATGACAGAATTTCAATATTTGGAAAACTTATCCTTTTAAATATATGAAAGTTATGTCAATAAATGCACAAAAAGGTTATTGCTTCTATGTTGTTTTCCACACAAATATGGTCAAATACGGAGTAAATGACAGAATTTCACTGTTTTGACCCATAAGTAAACATAAACAAACATTGTTTTAATACGTTGTATTGCTGACGCTTAATCTAACAGTTGAAAGAACTGAGTCAGACTTCAATCAATGCCTTAAAACGCGTCTTGTTCAACTCATAAACATGACTTTCTGCATTTCTACTTGAACTACACATCGAATTAGACAAAAGCACCGTCCTATAGTTAAACTAGACAGTTAAATGCCTTCAAAACTGACGGTGCTGACCGCGTTTCCACTTCTTCACTCAATTTCCGTCTCCTCACACACTTCTCCTCAGCACCGCGGTCCAGACTCGGACACATTTACTTTCTTCCTCTTTGAAGCTCGAATTTCTCGCCTGCAGGACCTATTTCTACTCTTTCCTGTGCAAAAAAAAAAAACCGTTGGCACATGCAACACTTACCTCAACAATCTTCATAAGGCTCAAATGTGCCGCTGTAGGCGCTCCACTTCTTTCGGGCAGGCTGAATTCCGCGGTTTAAATTTCAGCACCGAGTTATAACTGAAGCATGGCACGTAAATAAAACGCAGCCCGAGATAAAACGCCTGTCCGCGGTCGGAGTGTAACTTTAAAGCGATTGGAGCGGCCGATTGGTGAAATGTGAACGGTCTCGCGTTGCTCGTGCGTGTTGTTGGGCGTGTGCGCGCATCCTGTGCTTCTATTCTCGCGCGCTCTCTAGGGACTCCGATGATGCTGCTGATATTGCCAAGCAACAGCTTCTGTAATAACCCGTCAAAGTCTGACGACACGCAAGTTTGGCATGTTTTATAAAGCGTTATAATTCGTTTTGGCTTAAGTGTCATTTTTCTAAATCGGGCATTAAGGAAGATATCTCTCTAATTTATCACTATAATAACTTGAAAGACGTTGAATGAAACAGTGGGCGACAATGCAATGTTTTTTTTTTTTTAATATGACAGTGGATAAAACCAATAATAATTTATAGAAACTTGCTTATATCATTTATAATGTTCATCACGATAAAAAGTTTTGTTGTTTGATTTTGGCATGCCCTCAAACAAAGTGAAAAATATGTTTTTTTCCCCAAAATGTTTAAAATATTATTTTAATTGGTCAATAATAAACAGGCTTTAAACAGTGTTCTTAATCTCAGTTTTTTTTTTTCATTTAATATTATTCATTTTCGTGTGTTCAATAAAATAATATAATATAACTTATAATTATATTATGTAGGCTAATTACATTTATGGAATACTTACCATATACAAATATACTTATTGTATAAAATATACATAAATTAAATATATAAATTTATTATACTCATTCATTCATTCAATTTCTTTTCGGCTTAGTCCCTTCAGGGGTCGCCACAGCGGAATGAACCGGCAACTTATCCAGCATATGTTTTAACGCAGCGGATGTCCTTCCAGTTGAAACCCATAACTGGGAAACACCCATACACTCTTACATTCACACACAGACACTTTGGCCAATTTAGCTTACCCAATTCACCTGTACCGCATGTCTTTGGACTGTAGGGGAAACCGGAGCACCCGGAGGAAACCTACACGAACACGAGGAGAACATACAAACTCCACACAGAAAAGTCAAGTGGGGGCAACGGCGATTGGGCTACCCACTGCACCATTGTGACGCCCCTCTGTTTATTTTTTTGCCCGTTTTCAGTTTAACAGACTCAGAGAGAAGATTATTTTGAACACATTTCTAAACATAATAGTTTTAATAACTCATCTCTAATAACTGGTTTATTTTATCTTTGCCATGATGATAGTCAATAAAATTTACTAGATATTTTTCAAGACACTTCTATACAGCCTAAAGTGACATTTAAAGGCTTAACTAGGTTAATTAGGTTAACTAGGCAAGTTAGGGGAATTAGGCAAGTTATTGTATAACAATGGTTTGTTCTTTTGACAAAAAAAATATATAGCTTAAAGGGGCTAATAATTTTGACCATAAATTAAAAAAAAAAAAATTTAAAAACTGCTTTTATTTTAGCAAAAATAAAATGAATAAGACTATTTCCAGAAGAAAAAATACTATCAGAAATACTGTGAAAATTTCCTTGCTCTGTTAAACATCAAACAATTAAAAAAAATTCCAAGATGGGCTAATTATTCTGACTTTAACTCTATGAGGACTCCCCTCACAAATCTCTCATTTAAATTAATATTTTCTATCAAAAGCTTTACATTATTATATTAATGCATATAAATTAGATTAGTCAGTACTAAAGCTAAATCTAGAGATAATCTAACAAAATAACTTATGACAATGATCCAAAATTAGTACACCCACATTTATATGTTAGGGAAAAATATAAAATAAAAACAATTAAAGAACCAAAAAATTACAAAGTTTTATGGAGATTTTGTAGTTTGTAATTATTTGCCAATATTTTGCATGAATTCAAATGTATTATCCTTCTATTTCTAAAGATGTTTAGTGGCTAAAATGATATTTTATTAAATATATCTTTTTAATAAATCTATTTTGTTCAAATGCACAAAAAATAATACCGATATTCACAGAGAAATGGATAATAATATTCATTTTCAAAATTAGGTCTACTCATTTCTGTTGAGCACTGTATATATTTCACACAGTAAACACAAAAGGAATCCAAATATTTCAGTAAATAAAAGTAAAATAAAAGTCAATTAAGGCTCATTAAAAAATATTTCAATTATGCATGAAGCATTATACATTTTTAGATTACGCAATCCATTTTAATTTATTACCACCAGTAAAGATTATTTTTAAAAAGTTTTAATAAAATTTATAAAATAAGATTTTTTTGTTCTAACCGTGCTTTTAATAACAAAAAAAAATTGGGTTCCACACAATCGATTTGTGTTGGGACAGCATGAAGGAATTAATTTAACTTAGTTGTTTTTACAAATTTGAGTGAATTGAACATAAAACAGTTAAGTTGTCACGACAAAATCTCAAGAATTGTGCTGTTTCAACTTATTTTAAATAAGTAGTTTGAACAAGCAACAAAAATATTTTTTGGAGTGTAAGTCTAAGACATTTAAAAAACATTTTTCAGAGTAAGTATGCACTATAATATTTCATATTTTTTATTTAAGTACTAAATAGCTAAATAAAAAAAAAATAGACAAAACTAATACAAATAACACAAACACTTGAGTCAAGTGTTTGTCAAGCGTTTTTGTCATCCCGCTACATGTGTGGACATACAGAGAAACGAAATGTTGTGTCTCACAACAATGCTACATAAGTTAATTATAATGCAAACACAACACTGGACATAGGAGCTATTTTAAAAACCTATGCATAACTTATACTATAAGATACTTAACTATACACATAACGCAGGCTATACAAGTACTTTTACATGAGAATGAACATTGTTGTGCAGGATATTGTACATGAGAGGCATTAAAGGTAAATATTGAACGCTATTACTAAAACACACAGTGATTTAAATATATATAACAGAAAATAAATTATAATAAAAATACTAACAGTAACTATGACAGTATATAATACTAAAACAACTGTTCTTATGTCATTAAATGTGCACTGTTCTCTGCTGGTTTATTACGGGGTGCTGGACAGGAGTCTATAAATAAATTTACAGTCCATAAATAAATTCTGACTCTGGAGACTGAGAGATTAAAGGAGCATTGTAAATTTATGAAACTAGGAATGATGTTTTTGTGCAGTTCTGCTCTATTTTAGCAAGGTGTGAGAATATGTGCAAACCCAGCTCTTCTTTGCTTGTGGGAACACTTCATTTAAGTCTATAACACAACGCTGATTAACCTTTCTCTTGTCGATCAAATTTTATTTATGGCATTATTTTGTCTATCGACTTCAGCAACTCAAAAACAATAGACTTCTACTGCCAAATGGATTAAATGATGTACCCGAGGCTGTTGTGTTACTCTATCCTGAAGGCACATATTGATTGCTTTATAAATTACTGTCAGTTTACATCATTTCATTTCTTTACTGTCACCATGAAGCACTGCTCGCTCTTTCTTACAGCAATGCATTTCACCTCGCTGCCCACAAGATAACCAATTGTTTTTTTATTCCTCGCAGAAATAGACAAAAGAATATTGATCTTATGATTCAGGTCTTCGTGTTGCTCAATCCCTAAAGCCCTGAAATCTCTTTGCCAGTCCAAAATGAAAGGGAATATGGGACGTTCTCTTCAAGGTCCTTCACTTACGCAAAACCACTGACGTAACAAGATATCTCTGCAGAAAGTTTGACCATCTAGTCGTGTTCTACTTGCAAGTAGAGTTACAAAGCTAAGCCTTTCAACATTTTCAGGTTATAGTGTATTTTCCAACAGTGCTTATTTATTAGCCTGTGCTTTATTTTGCTTTATTTTTTGTAAATACACTCAAAAAGGTTTTTTTTTCTTCTTGTTCAAACTACTTATTTAAAATAAGCTGAAACAACACTATTCTTGAGATTTTTTTTGGACAACTTGATAGTTTTATGTTCAGTCCACTAACATTTTTTTAAGTTAATTGATTTGTGTTGGTACAACATTGACAAATTGTGTTTATCAAGGTAAACCATGATAAACTTGTTGCCCTGATTCAGTTTAGTACATCTTAACCTTATGATTTAAGTGTCATTTAATTCATATTTAGACCAGGGTTGTCCTAACTCAATCCTGGAGGGCCGGTGTCCTGCATAGTTTAGCTCCAACTTCCTTCAGCACACCTGCGTGGAAGTCTCTACACTCTTAGTAATAAAGGTACGCGAGCTGTATCTGGGGTGGTACCTTTTCAAAAGGTACACATTTGTATTTAAAGGGTCCATATTGGTACCTCAAAAGTATAAATTAGTACCTAAAAATGTAAGAGGAACACTATTGTATCTTTTAGGTACCAATATGTACCCTTGAAGTAATAATATGGACCTTTTAGGATATCAAATATATATATATATTTTTTAAATGTACCTTTTGAAAAGGTACCACCCCAATGACAGCTTGCGTACATTATTTCTGAGAGTGTAATATTGTGTGTTTAATTAGAGTTAGAACTAATATGCAGGAGACCAGCCCTTCGGGATTGAGTTTGTACACCCCTGACTTAAAAATTTTGTTGACTTAACTGAATATGGGATCTGAGGTACTAGTTTTACATTGTGCTACTCCCATTAACACTAATTTCCCCAACCCAGGCTCATTCTGATTACATACCTCTATATACATTTCTGGAGAAAGCAAACTACATCCCAGGAGCTACATTTTTTGCAGTTTTTGTTTTTGTGAATCCACCAGAGGCCGCTCTGTACAACTTTTAGATGTCAGATTTCTTTCAGCTATTCACACATGCTGTTCTCATTTTAATCCACCAGAGGCCTCGGTCGACTGACTGACTGACAGACCAACCGACCGATCCCCCCAACTTCCTCCTTCCCTAAACCCAACCAGTTGTGTTTTATTAAGCAATCCAACAAAAAGAAAATCCCAGATTTTTACCATGTTTTCAGATTTTACCACATTCTCACCCTGTTATTTACTTGTTTTTATTTATTTTTTAAAATAAGTTTCTGTCCTACCTGCGTTCTAGAGACATTTTTCACCAGACTCAAGCCCCTTTGTCACAGTCAACTGCACTCTGCGTCGAGCTGGACAAACTGGTAACAGCAGAAAAGCCGCCCATATGGAGGTGAGCGGTCGGCTATAAACGAGAAAAGAAATGGCATCATACAGCTCTGTAGAGCTCATTTTAAAACTGAAATGCAGCCATCATAGCTCTGGCTACATAATTCATGATCTCCAAAAATGTATATAGGGCTACGTTTTCAGAATGAGCCTATGTTGAATTTCCTACAGTCCCTGGCCCCAGACTAGTCATCACAATGTTAATTACAAAGTTGTTTAAATATAAGTTATGCAGTTTTTTTCTCTAAAATCTACATCAACTCTTTGTCTATATTCTTGCATAATTATAGTTTTGCATGATGTACAGTCTTAAAGTCATTTAGGCCATCCTCATCCAAACCTTAGTGTCTACTCTTTCCCATTATGCTATAACCCTTAAATTTCAACATAACAGAAATCTGCAAATCCAAACATAGCACAAAACTAATATGGTTCCCTGTGGTAACCTTGAGAAAAAAACGCACATAATAGCTATATGCCTGAGATCCGTAAATTTTTGAAAATGCACATTCAAAATGCATGCAAATAACTGATAAGCAAACTGATTAGCCACCTGCTTTAATTAGAGGGGTCTGACTGCAGACTTGGTGCAGATGCAATCTGAGCTGCATGCAATGCTTTTAAATGGGCTCACCTAACCCCACCCCTGTCCCTACCCATCATAGTGACGTCACTAGCTCTATTGAGTGCATTGTGTCTGACATTGCATCTCTGAGAGACTGCATCCAGATACTCTTGGCTTTAATTGCATTTTGTTGTCTGAGATGCAAGTAATTTATTATAAAAGAAAAAGTAATTTTCCATTTCCATTTGTCTTTGTTTTGTCTTTGATATTTGGCACAAGTTTATCAAGAAGTGATGACTTGTTCTCTTTGATTCGTTGGATAGAAACGGTGCTTTATTTGTGAATGTTTTATGTGTTATTTCAATTTTGTGCAAATATCTGAACAACATAATTGGAGGAAAAATAGCTATTGACACTTAATTTTAATATGTATTTTCCTTATACAGCTAAAAAATCTGAATGTTAGCTATATAGACAATACATTTAGTAACAATACAAACTTGTGGAAAATGTGAAAATAAAGAAAAACTCCCACACTCGGGGACCAGCATCTCATTATCACTGTAGAGTGTGTCCAGTAGTAACTTGTTTCCATCAATGGCAATAGACTTTCATTGATATTTGAGTAAAAGGAAATAATTTAGTTTAGTTAAGCAGACAGTCTACTGATACTCAAATAGACCATCAAAATAAAGTGTAACCGTTCAGTTTTCACCTCAATCATTTGTTAAAAAAAATCATTTAGAGTAAAAAATGTGCACAAGGTAAAAACAAATATTAGTACTTATTTTAACATTGACTAAGTGTTCTGGTTCTTCACTTTTTACAGTCTGTGTGGATCTGTCATTGAGATATTAACTATTTAATTTCAACTAGTTTTTATCAATGAATCTATAGAGCATACTACTTTGTACTTTGTGGATACTAGTGTTTATTCTTCATAAAGAAGGTATTTGCACTTACTTGTTGGACACTACAGTAGTCAACATTTGATTCTTAAGCTTTTGTAAGACAACTTAATTGTTTTTTGTTCAATCTACTTAAATTTGTTAGTTATCCTAATTCATTTGGGTTGGGACAACATGAAGGAATTGATTGGAAGCCATACATTTTTACATTTTAAGTTAGTTCAACCACTGAAGTTCCTATACATTGATGTTTCCGATTATTAGCATTTGATACTGTAGGTACTGTGATTTATGACATCATCGTTCATGTGATGTTTTAGTCTGGTTTCAGCGTGGCAAATTTATCAATGACCTAGACTGAATCCTGGATCTCCAACCAATACATAATTAGTTCATCTGCAGCCCTAGAAGCTTCTTTTAGCTCACTAATGGAGCTCTTACCAGGAGATCAAATAACAGTTCGGTCAATGATGAGGTTTGTGGATAAAAGAGATGATGATGTCACCAGCCATGACATTACATTACATGCCTCAAATGCAGTGCAAACAACAAACAACGAAGTACTATGTAACAATGTAAGACAAAAACCTGTTTGTACACAGTCATACATGTTTCTTCTTAGCTGAACCAAAACTAATGAAACCCAAAAGAGTTGCTTATATTTCAAGCCTTGTGACCAGCTCATCTCAAAGGGAGTGACGCTGCACTTCCCAAACACAAAATCCGAAACCTCACAAGAGATGTGTCAGAAACCTAAACTTCTAAAACAAGATAAAACTTTCTCCAGGTGTTTCAGACAGACTTATTTATAACACAAAGACAGAATGAATAGTTCTCTCTCCAAGGATGGCATTTTCAGTCCTCTAACTAGATTTAGATGGCTGCCTCTGTCTTCTAAATTTAGATGAAGAAAGTGAGTCAGCTCACAGAAAGTCAATATTAATGGTGATTTATTGGAGAGTGAAAAGGAAAATGTATCTTCCTCACAGGACTCCAGTCAGTGTGAGAGCACCTGGCCCATGGGGTAGCAGCTTTTGAGGCAGATCTTCGAGGCATAATGGGGGTGAAGGCAGTACAGCGAACAACGTACCAACTCATAGTGTGCACACTACTGCCCTCTGGTGGCTGACTAGACCACTGCACGTCACTAACAATGGCTTCGTTCCATTCTGAAGGGTTTTTCTACATGATGTACACACAAAGCACTGAACACTGCCCTACAAAAAAGAATGTAGTAACAACATTTTTTCAAAATTTACTTAGCGCCTAAAAGGCTTTGTGTCACCTGTTGTATCTTCTGTTTGCTGCTTCAGTTTTGTTCAGCTTCAGTTCTGTGTAGATACTGCAGTACAGTCATCTCCATGGGATGCAAACTTGGAAATGTAAGCTGAGACTGCATATCTTACTGCATATGCACTCACTTGACTTTACTGTGATGAGGTAGGATTAGGGGTGGGGATAGGCGTGCTTATTAAAAGCATTGCATGCAGCTCAGCTTGCAACTGCACCCGGTCTGTATCCAGATAATCTCCCCTCACTCTCAACCATTTACAAAGTCCAGCAGGATTATATGATTTTCCTGCTCAGTGGTCAAATCTCACTTATGACTATCTACATGTTTAAAAAGGGATAAAATACTTTGTGTATTTTTACTTTGAATTTAAAAAGTCACAGTCACGGACTAGACAACTAAACCTGAGACTTTCCCCTAGAAAAATAAATTCTGGTCTCCTAGCTCAGAGCACTAGCACTAGCTATAGGTAGTCAAGAGAGACTGTTAAAGGTTTAAAAAACCCTGAAGCAGACCTACTTTTGAGATTTTAACAGATTTGTTTGTGTTGAATGTTATAGACAACATTAGCACCTGTTAGCTTTATTTGTGGATGCAACTGGATAATTTGGAGCTTTTTTTAAATGAGCTTTTGTCCGCTAATTTAATCTTCCAGGTTTAAAATCATTATTGAGGTGGGATCAAAAACAGTGATGTAGTGCTATCTGCCTGTCCAGTGATGATGCATCTGTTTCTCATTATTATTTAAAGACTGAGTTTTCTTATGAGAAGACCCTGCTTCTTAATTATTCATTACATCACATGTTTCCGATGACAGACCTGCCAAGCTGTAAGACTATGGCCTTGCACGGCATGCAGTATTTAGTCATTCATGAAGGGTCGTAGGTCTTTGTTTTTATGTTTCATGGGCTTTGTTGCATGGTTTTTCCTGCAATGGCTGTCATCAGGGCCGATACAGCAAAGCTGTTTGTGTATATTTTTGTCAAGAGAGCTGTACTAGAATTAGAGAGCGGTGGACATTGTCCTTCATCATTTCTACCATTCAGACACATCGCTTATCCATGCTGCTGTGTTCACTCATGTTTAAAATCCGTTGGATTACCTGCAGGGCTAATGGTTGAAATAGATAGGGCAAGAGACCTGCTACACTGCTGTCCACTGTGTCTGCTTTCAGATATAGGGGATTCAGGAGGAGGGAACACCTCCTCATTTATAGAATTTTAGAAACATGTTTATCTTTATAATGATATAACAAATAGGCGACGCAGTGGTGCAGTGGGTAGAACTGTCGCCTCACAGCAAGAAGGTCACTGGTTCGAGGCTCAGCTGGGTCATTTAGCATTTGTGTGTGGAGTTTGCATGTTTTCCCCATGTTTGCATGGGTTTCCTCCGGGTGCTCCGGTTTCGCCCACAGTCCAAAGACATGCACTAGAGGTGAATTGGGTAATATAAATTGTCCGTAGTGTATGTGTGTAAATGGGAGTGTATGGGTTTGGGTTAGCCATTCAATGCATAAAACATATGCTGGATAAATATGTTTTCATGAATCTATATTAATAAAGAGACTAAGCCGAAAAGAAAATGAATGAATGATGTAACAAATTGTGGTTATGTATATATATTATTTGAAATTACAAACAGCCTATCGTGTATGTAATGGCATTAAATTATGTACTATTTATTTCATTGCATTTTAACTTTGTAAACTATAAAATCATTAGTCTCCTCACATAATGGGATTTTTTTTTTTTTTTTGGTCTGTTTTGTGAGCCAACTGACAACAGTTTTTGACAACAGCCCCCTCCCACTACTCCCTCTGCTCACAGCGCTCCACGCCCGTCATGGTGCATTTTTTGAAAAACTTCTAAGAGAGACTTAAACTGAGAAAGGGGGGTTCCACAACCCCTTAAAAGCCTATTTAGAGGGTAAAATTGTTAGGAGGCAATGAATGATAAAGAACTTGTCTTGGACACAAGTGTTGTATTCCTCAAGTCAAATCACCTTTGTTTTTTTGTTTTAAAGACACTTTATACAAGAAAAAAACTGGCAAATAATAAAAGTCAAATACGAAAATGTTGTCATTGTCGATATATTCAATAAGGCTGGTGTAGTTCTAGTTAGTTCAAAAATTATTAAATTCAATAAGAATGACACTGTTGAAGGGCGATTCAATGAAGTGCAGCACCATCGACTCCAATTAAGCAAGTCAAAAGGTCAGAGCAAGGCAACAAATAATATAACAGCACTTTTTAATAGTATCACCATCACTATACAGAACTAGTGTTGTCATGATTACAAGTTTCAAGAATATCAATGGTGAATTTTCTGACGTTTAGTATTACCATTTCAAATTATCATAATCCTTAAAACTGTTTTGGCTGAGTTTAATTCAAAATGACGATTTTTGCATATCAAGACCTTAACAACGGGGCAAGGCAGTGGCGTTGTAGGTAGTGCTGTCGCCTCACAGCAAGAAGGTCGCTGGGTCGAACCTCGGCTCAGTTGGCATTTCTGTGTGAAGTTTGCATGTTCTCCCTGCCTTCGTATGGGTTTCCTCCGGGTGCTCCGGTTTCCCCCACAGTCCAAAGACATGCGGTGCAGGTGAATTGGGTAGGCTAAATTGTCCATAGTGTATGAGTGTGTGTGTGTGTGTGTGTGTGTGTGTGTGTGTGTGAATGTATGTGTGAATGTTTCCCAGAAATGGGTTGCAGCTGGAAGGGCATCCACTGTGTAAAAACTTGCTGGATAAGTTGGCGGTTCATTCCGCTGTGGCAAACCGGGATTAATAAAGGGACTAAGCCGACAAGAAAATGAATGACCTTAACAACTACGTGACCTAGTTTTTTCCCCAGTCTCCCATCTAGATACTGACCAGCAAGGGTATCACTAGGGATTCTGGACCCTAAATATCCACTATGCACAGGTTTTGTGTCCCAGACATCAGAAAATGCATTCCTTCCATTGGTGCAAAGCCCCGAAATTCACCTCTGCCCTCTCCCCCTCTTCAATCAATGCCCCTGCTGACCTGTCACAAGTACCCTTCTTAGTTTCAGCATACAACCAGTCTGGGTCTGCAAGGTGACATGTATCCTGCATACAAACGGCTATTTGTAGTTTGATTCAGAACAATGCTTAAACATGGCAGCTATTATTATTTAACCCCATACTTCTTGGAGTTACACCCATTTGAAGCACAAGTGTATTCATAGAGTAGTTTTATAGGCAGATGAAAATCTCAATAAACCTACTGTACATAGAATTATTCTAATCTTAACAGGTATAACTGAACTAAGATATAGTGTAAAGCTCAGGGACAAAAATGGTGCAGATGCAATGTTCAGTATCCGTTTATGTTCATCTTTTCCCAACAGACATTCTGCTGAGTAAAAGTACATTTGCAACTACAAGTCAATTAACTTGTAGTAGAGTACTCATAGACCTATGACTCAATCGGTATGGCTCAGTACAGTAGCGAACAGTAACCAATTATTTCCCTTTGTACTGCTATGTCAGTAGTACCAAACTACAGTAGTAACTGTATCGTGTCTGCACCAATAGCCTAGTGGTTAAGTGCGCCAACATATAGTATCACTGTGCTCACAGCGACTCGAGTTAGACTTCCTAGAAGAGGTCCTTTACTAACCCTTCCCCTCTGTCTGCTCCCAATAATGTCCTGTCTGTAACCTTAACTGTCCTAATTGCAATTAAAGGTGAAAACCCCATAAAAAATTATTATATATTAAAAAAAGGAACTGTATCGTTCCACCTTTTTTGGAGATTTCGTAAGGGTATCCACTACAACAGTAAGGAACTAAAGGGTGGAGCTATACTCACTGCTGAATGCTAGTTGGTTTATAGAGAATTATCACTTGCACATACAACAAGCCAGGTGAACAGAAACTAAAACAGAACTTTCAGCAAAAACAGAAAGTTAATTTGGAAAATACACAGCTGAAATATGACACTGTATTATTACAGTATAATAATATAGTTGTTCTGAACTTAAACAAAGCTTGTCTTCTTGTGACAAACACGCCAAGATACAAGAACAGGATCTGCTGTATGACCTCCATTGTAGTTTACAGGACCATTTAACACTACCTGAAAAGTCTCAAGGTTTAGGAACAACAAATAATAACTTGACTTCTAGTTGATCATTTGGTATCAGAAGAGGCTTGAATAAAAGACAAAGGCCTCTAGATTATGCTTATTTTACCAAAAAAGACTATGATCGTGCCTTGATTTTTAATACTTTAATTATGACAGTAAGGTCTGACTTTGCTTAGACAAACATCTTGTCACTTAACAGAAATAATGTACAGTATAGAATATACAGTCATGGTGCAGTGGAAAAAAAATTAATATTGTGTAATATTGTTGGATGACTGCATCCATACATCTCTGCAATGAACAATTTATTAATAAAGTCATCTGGAATGGTAAAGAAAGCGTTCTTGCAGGACTCCCAGAGTTCATCAAGATTATTTGGATTCATCTTCAGTGCCTCCTCCTTCATCTTACCCCAGATATGCTCAATAATGTTCATGTCTAGTGACTGGACTGGCCAATCTTGGAGCACCTTTTTTGCTTTTAGGAACTTTGATGTGAGAAGGAGCGCTATCCTGCTGAAGAATTTGCCCTCTCCTGTGGTTTGTAATGTAATGGGCAGCACAAATGTCTTAATACATCAGGCTGTTGATGTTGCCATCCACTCTGCAAATCTCTCGCACACCCCCATACTGAATGTAACCCCAAACCATGATTTTTCCTTCACCAAACTTGACTGATTTCTATGAGAATCTTGGGTCAATGCTGGTTCCAATAGGTCTTCGGCAGTATTTGTGATGATTAGGATGCAGTTCAACGGAGGATTCATCGAAAAAAAATCTACCTTCAGCCACTTTTCCAAACAATCAACTAGAAGTCAAGTTATTATTTGTTGCTC